>NW_027417167.1:0-9519 GCF_009905375.1 Apium graveolens
TCACTCTAAGGAGGAGGATGTCCTAAGCCTCGAGAGACCACAAAGACTGAAATCTTTGAATGATGACAAACGGATATTAGTTCACGAAGATCGTGTTTAAAAATAATAAAAAAGAGCAATTGAATCAACAGCTTTTAAGGATTATAGGCTTGAAGCCCCAAGGGTCGATTACTTAATAGTTAATTAAGCGACATTTTATGAAGGAGGAAAATAGAACCTCCCAGGGATGATCCCAATTAGTTGATGCCAATGAGTGCTCATATCTCAAAGAAGTTTGAGATGCGTATTATCAAGGCGTATAATGAAACAGGTGATCCGACCAACCATGTTAGGACGTTCTTACATACACGATTGTATAATGGTGTACGATGTTCTCAAGTGCATGGAGTTTGCCCAATCTTTAGGGGGCATGGAACAAAGGTTGTAAAGCCGTCTACTTCCAAGCTCGATTGGATCCTTCAAAGATCTCAGTCAAGATTTCCTCAAGCAATACATCAGAGGGAGAGTGCACGAGAAAAGCTCGACATCTCTCAAGAATCTCGATAAAGGGGCGAAGTAATCCTTAGGGAAATATCTAAGCCGATTCACGAAGGAGGCTTGAAGCTCCCATATCTAGGTGATACAGTAGCTATGATAGCCCAGTAACAAGCAACTAATAATGAGCTCTTCAAGATGTCCTTGGACAAGCATGCACTTAAAAGGAAGCTACAACTCCAAGAGAGAGCCTGAAGGGATATCAAGGCTAGGGAAAGCATGAAAATGATTGTGATGACTAACGAGAACTCGGGCAACAAGAAGTAAAAAATGGAGCAAGAGTATAATGACAAGGACAAATATCCTTGAACTGGCAAGAACTCCGACTCTACTTCCAAGATTAATCAAGGACTAAGGTACATAAATTATGCAAGATTAAATGCTCGAAGGATACAAATTTTGATAGAGATAGATAAGGATAAGGACTTCAGATGGCCAAAGCCACTAACGGGAGACCCCGAAAGGAAAGATAAGAGCCAATAATATAGGTTCCACAAAGATGTCAATCATGACACCCGCGACTACATACAACTCAAGGACGAAATCAAGTATCTAATCTGAGGAGGAAAATATGGCAGATTCACCAAGGGTGAAAATGGCGGAGGCCAAAGAAAAGATAATGATCGTGGGGAAAATTATCCGACACGAGTCCTAGTCATTGTGTTGCGGTCCGTTTGATATGATGGGCCAATCATTTGCTTCAATGGTACCAAAGGTGCAACGCGGAATCTGCTATAGGAGAATAATAAAAAAAAATCAAAAATCCCCAAGCTACAAAAAAGTCGGGACTACCACCCCGAGGGCTAGTGACTGACATAATCATTGGAGGGCCAACAGCTGCTGGGACAACAAAAAACTCTCTAAAGGACTATGTCATGGAGGTGATGATCATAGATGGAGACGCACCTAAGCGTTCCAAGACTAAAATGTCGCTTGAGTTCGGTGATCCCGACCTTGATGATCTGAAGTTTCCCCAGGATGATCCTCTAGTTATCACCCCGATAATTAAAAATTTTCCTGTCAAGCGAGTCCTTCCAGATAATAGAGCTTCCGTAGACATTTTGTTTCATGACACATTTCTAAGAATGGGGTAAAATGACTCCCAACAGACCCTTTCGGACTCACCCATCTACGAATTCAACCGGGTGGAGTGCAAGGTCGAAGGAACAATACAACTTCCCATGACAATTAGAGAAGAGGTAAGAAAGGATGTTGAACTTTCCGGTTGTCAAGGCATCCTCTACCTATAACACAATCCTTGGAAGGACATAAATTCATGTGTTTAAGGTGGTGCCTTTAACCTATCACATGGTACTCAAGTTTTCCACCAGAAATAGGTAATTCCTAAGAAAGAGGATATAAGGAAATGGCCCGAAGTTGCTATATTGCAGCACTTAGGCCCGATGGAACCGGGGGGCATGTCCTTCCCATTGAAGACATGGATGTCCGTGAGAATGAAGATGGTCGAGGGAAGCCAACTGAGGACTTGGTCCCAATTTCTCTAGACCCGTTAGACTCGGATAAGGTCACATACATCGGAGCACCTTTGGAAAAGCCCCTGAAAGGCCGACTGACCAAGGTTTGAAAAGAAAACGGTGATGTGTTTTCTTGGACAACAGCTAATATATATGGGATTGACCCCAATATTATAACTCATAAGTTGAATGTCGATCCAACTCGTGAGGATATCAAGCAGAAGAAGAGAACCTATGACCCTCATAGAATGGAAGCCATAAATCAAGAAGTGGAATAGCTCGTAGAAGCTGGATTTATTAAGGAATTACAATTCCCTGAATGGTTGGTGAACCCTTTGATGGTCAATAAAGCCAATGGAAAGTGAAGGATGTGCATTGACTTCACCGATCTAAATGATGCATGTCCGAAGGACTGCTACCCCTGCCAAGGATTTATACCCTGATCGAAGCACATGCTGGGAATGAGATGCCCCTCATAGAATGGAAGCCATAAATCAAGAAGTAGAATAGCTCGTAGAAGCTGGATTTGTTAAGGAATTATAATTCCCTGAATGGTTGGAGAATCCTTTAATGGTCAATAAAGCCAATGGAAAGTGGAGGATGTGCATTGACTTCACTGATCTAAATGATGCATGTCTGAATACAGGTGTTTGTTGTGGGCAATTGAATACACCGGCTTTTGCACAATACTTGAGATATTGTCATATCCAGCTCTTCTGCAAGTAAAGGCCCTTACTACAGAGTCAAAGATGAATGACCACTCATTCCTTAGATTGGTTCTGTTTAAGCTTGGCAGGTTGATTCTCCCAGCATAATTGATGAAGTCCATAAACTCAGTCAGCTCATCAGGAGTTGGTACCTCCACCAGATTCTCAGTTGGCAGCCCCAAAGCTCTATTCACATCTTGATCATTGAATTCTATTTGTTGAATAATTAAGGTTGTGTATATGAATTTTACCTCTTTGTATATAATAGATCTGGATAAGTTCTTTTCTGGTTTTTTTAATTCGAAGATGTCGGCAATTGTTTAGACCTGTTTATGCACCATGAGGATATTTGTATCATTTTTTTATCTGTATTATATGCTTGTATTGTTGCTTTACTTGAGTTGTTTATGTAAAGATTAATGTATCATTTTACTTGGAAACATAATATAATACAATTTTTTTTGTTGAATGAGCTGTGAGTCTGAATTGGTCTCTTTGAATGTGAGATATCTTTTGTTTTCTGATGGTCAGTTTGTGAAAAGTTCTAGAATTGTGTCATTATTGTTGCTAGTTTACGTATGTCCACTTTTGTAAACACAAATGATCAGATAAGTAGATCTAAAACTAAAGTAACAATAATTATAAATATATTTGCTAGTATTTTTAAATGATTGGTAATGAATGTCGATATTTGAACCTATAGAACACTATATTAGCTATGGTTCAAGTTATTGTATTTCTTTCTTCAAGTCATTCAGGTAATTGAGGGTTAAAATACTGAAGTTCCTTACCTATCATCTTAAAGTTCTACAAACTAATTTCTAATTTTTGTTAATTTAGTTTTACCCCTACTCATCTGAGTTATAATTACAAATATTGGCATAAATAAACGAGTAACGAGTACATGCATGGATAATAATGACACTAGACCGGAACATTTCATGAACCGATCATCAAAATGAACGAAATACGAAAAAGGTACACATTCAGTTATCAATTTGGGAGTCTAACATTGGTAAGAGAATAGTCAGGACATAGATGTAAACCAATAAAGCTTCCTTATATTAATGTAATTTAACTATGTTCTTACATATGATGATTTTTTTAACTAATAAATAAGATCTTGTATAATTTTCTTTTCTTGTTATCTACAATCTGTTATGCAATTATAGAAAATGAGGATGGGAGAGATCTTGGAATGGCTTTCATTGTGAGCACTGTTTCTATGAAGAATGAAGATGGTGGAGATCTTGGAACCGCTGCCATTGTGAGCACTGATTCTATGGAGAACGAGGAGAGTATTCTATTTGTTAAGAATTCTCCCTTGTGGAAAAGTATCTGTTCTAGTAAAGCATATAGGAAGATGAAATGTAAGCCGCACTTTCATCCGTTGAAGGAACAGGAAGAAGTAATTCGCGAGGGATCGGCAATTGGTCTTGTGGTAAATTGCATTAATCTCATGGAAGGCGCTTCAAAACTATATTCCTCTTGTGACATCACTTCCATTGAAACTATTTTGAAAACTCTTGATATATTCAAACCTCATGGATTTGATGTTGATAAAGTTGAAGCAGCTCTGACCCAACTAAAGTTGAAGAAGCAAAAACTCGAGGACCTGCAGAAAGACTACAAGGAAAGTGGAAAGTGAGATATCAAACATTGTTGAAGAAGATCCTCAACATGTTTATCACCGTGTTTTTCTTCTTCGACAATGTTTGATATCTTGCTTTTAATTTTCCTTCTAGTCTTTTGCAGTTCCTCAAGTTTTTGCTTCTTCAACTTTAGCTGGGTTACAGCTGCTTCAACTTTATCAACATCAAACCCATGAGGTTTGAATATATTAGGAGTTTTCAAGAGAGTTTCAGTGGAAGTGATATCACAAAGGACTGCAGTTTTGAAGTACGTTCCACAAGATTAATTAAATTTACCATAAGACCAATTGTCGATCCCTCGCAAAGTACTTCTTTATGTTCCTTCAAAAGATAGAATTGCGGTTTACGTTTCATCTTCCTATATGCTTCACTAGAACAAATACTTTTCCACAAGGGAGAATGCTTAACAAATGGAACACTCTCCTCATTCCCCATAAAATCAGTGCTCACAACGGCAGTTGTTCCAAAATCTCCACCATCTTCATTCTCCATAGAAACAGTGCTCAAAATGGAAATCATTCCAAGATCTTCACCATCCTTATTCTCCATAACCACAAAATAGAAAGTAGATAACAAGAAAAGAAAATTATACCAGATCTTATTTATTAGTTCAAAACAGCATCAGATGTGAGAACATTGTTAAATTGAATTAATATAAGGAAGCTTTATTGGGTTACATTTATGTCCGGACTAATCTCTTACCAATATTAAACTCCCATTTATTACTAAGTGTGTAACATTTTCATATTTATTTCTTTTTGATGATCAGTTCATGAAAGGTTCCGATTTAGTGTCATTGTTATCCATGTATGTACTCGTTACTCATTTATTTATGTCAATATTTATAATTACAACTCAGATAAGTAGGGGTAAACTAAGTTAACAACAATTAAAAATTAGTTTGTGGCACTTTAAGATGATAGGTAAGGAACTTCGATATTTAAACTCTAAATTACCTAAACGAGTTGAAGAAAGAAATACAATAACTTGAACCATAGCTAATTTAGGGTTCAATAGTTTCAAATAATGACATTCATTACCAATCATTTTAAAATACTAACAAAACTAGTTACAATCATTTTTACTTCAGTTTTATCCCTACATATTTGATCATTTGTGTTTACAAAAAATGAAAAAAAAAAGTAAACCAACAACCATAATAACACAATACTAGAACTTTTCACAAACCGACCATCAGAAAACAAAAGATATCTCACATTTAAATAGGTCAGTTCAGATTCACAGCTCATTTAGCAAAAAATAAATTACATTATATTATATTTCCAAATAAAATGATACATTAATATTTACATATGTAGCTCAGGTAAAGCAACATACAAGCATAGAAAATAGATCAATAAATGATACAAATATCCTCATGGTACATAAACTGATCTAAACAATTGCCCACATCTCCTAATAAAAAAAACCAGAAAAAAACTTATCCAAATCTATCATATACAGAGAGGTAAGATTCATATAAACAACCTTAATAGTTCAACAAAAATAATATATCAAATTATATCTATAATTAAGATACAATCTTCACACAAGCAACTCAAGTAAAACGATAATAGAAGCTTGTACACCATAATTAATGATATAGATATATATTAAGTAACCAGTCATCTAAAACATTAAGGTAGTAGAGGATAAACAAGTTGAAACAAAGATAGATACTTGCATCTTAAATTTATGCAAACTAAACAAGAAAATTTCAGATTTATCACATACAAAGGGATAAAATACATATACACTGCTCCTTATTTCAACAAAAGAAATGTTTATCAAATTATATTTATAAATTATAGGATTTAATCTTTACATGAGTACTCAAGTAAAACGACAACAAAAGCTTGTAAAACTGAATAAATGATATAAATATATGTTAAGTAATCGGTCCCTCAAAAATATTATAATAGAGGAGAAACAGGTTGAAAGAAACAAAACTTGTACAACAAAATAAATGATATAGATATATGTTACGTGACCGATCCTCTAAAGCACACATTAAGGTAGTAGAAGACAAACAGTTGGAAACAAAGATACAAAGATAAATGCCAATATTTTAAAATTACTGAAATGTAACAAGAGAATTTATGGATCTACCACATAGAAAGCTGTAAATTCATATACATAACTGATTCAATAAAAAAATATATCAAATTACAATTACAAGCTAAAATATACAATCTTTACCGAAGCAACTCAAGTAAAGCAACAAGAACAAAATAAATGATATAGATCTGGACATGGTGTTTATACAAGGCAAAATAAATATATCCCCCTAATAAAATCACAAAAAGAACACAACCCACAAACACACAATAAAAAAATGAATAAAACCTTGAGAAATTACCGGAATGGAGTGAAATGACCAAGATTTCCGTGCAACTTGATTCTTATAGATAAAGGGGGAGTGAAATGAAGGAATTATAGCTGTTTATTCCTTTGTATATAGATATAGATGTATGTATGTATTTGTATCTAATTTTTCTCGCACAGAGCAAGGTGGTGCAAGGGCGGCAAGATAGGGTTTTGATGAAAATGACGGAAAGTGCTATGGTATTTGTACTAGGTGGGCTAGTTAGGGTTTGGTCCATCTGGGCTTTAAGATAATTTGGATTTTGGGCTTTATGTTACATATTATTTGTTCAAATTTAAAAATAAGAGCCTGGATATATTTTTATTAATATCTAATATTGTTTAGAATCACAAATACTTAAACTATTGGATGTTTTTGGTGATAACTCATAATATATTTAGTTGTGTTTTTTTATTAGGTAAAAATATAACTCAAATGCACTTCACACCTTGTAATGGTTTTTCATATTTCAAAAGACACTTTTTTTCTTTTAAAAGCTAATTTTACCAAAGTTATTTGAAGATTAAGAATTTATTGCTTTAAAGATAAATATTAAATGAAATTTGTGTAGATGTTTTAAATTTTGTTGAATGATTTATTCAACTGAGACCTTAAATATTTTTTTGGATATTGGACATTTGGCTATATTTGATTTGGAATAAAACATTCATTGTAATAAGGTAAAAATTCATTTGAACGTATAATATCTTATCTTTTATCATCTATGTGATGAAAGGCGTATTTCATTGTGATTTAATATATTAAAATTTTGGTTATATTTTATTTTTAAAAAAAATTATAAAGATATGAATAATGAACTTATTTAGATTACAAGTAAATTCATATTATTCTGGTTGTATGCTCATATATTACGATTTGGAATTAAGTAGAATTCTACCCACCACATTAGTAAGTTTGTAGCCGATATGATAAGATAACACAATTCTGAACTATTATAAAAATACTGAATTCACCAAAAAAATTCATTTCTATAATGAATCTAATGGGCTTTCGGAACTCGAGATAAATCAGTAGTCGGTGTAAAGCAGTTAATAAGCATACTTGGCAACAAACTTCTGGTTCGTAAGATGGTTTAACAATATTACTCGCTATCAATGCACTTTATAATGGGCTTATAGTACTACGGGCTTAACAATCTTGCGGAAATCAAAACTAATCGTTGGTCGACATTATCGGCTCAACGGGTACACTTAGTATTGATAGTAGCCCGGTTCTTACATTTTTGGGGACTTTGATGAAATAACAAATTAGGGCCCATTTTTAAAAAAAAATGCTACCATCTTATTTAGAATAATTTAATATTTAGGCAAGAAAATTACAAAAAATAAAGTTCTAAAATTTTTTACCATTTGACGCATAATCTAATGATTTATAAAAAATGGGTTGTACTATTTTCCAAATTTTCAAAATCAGTAGCGATGGACTATTCGAGCGTACTTATCTTTATTTAAATTTAAAAAGAAACACGTTATCATATTCAATTGGTGTTCAAAATTTGTAGGAGGTTTAATTTTTAATACTTGCTTAATTTCTTGAAAAATATTAAATTTTACTAATATGTTTAACCATAACGGGTGATAATTTTGAGAATAAAAAGAGTTTGAATTTGAGAATAGAACGGAAATAAGTGAAAATGATTTAATTTTTGTTAAAATTAGAAGTATCAAGTGTATAATAGAGTGAATTTATTTTTCTTTCAATCTCTAAAATAGAACAATAATGAAATCTAAAAAAATATGAGCCCCCTTCTAATTCGGGCCTAGGCGGTTACACCTTTAAATTAGCCTCAAAAACGGGTCTGATCAACGTACTTTGAGCTCGTACTGTTTACTTGGCACCAACAAAATTTTTTAATGGGCTTATTAAAATCTATAAAAACATACTTTTATTAGAATATATTATTATTCATAATAATATGATATTATAATATCAATATTACCAGTCTTATATCTCAAATAATATAAATATATTTATTAAAATATAAATAAAATTATAAATATAAAAATAAACTCGTGCATCGTACAAGGGGTTGTTGGCCAGTATTTATAGTTAGTGGGACTAACATCAGCAAGACTTTCAACTCGAGCTGTTCAAAATAGGCTTTTAATTATGGAAAAGGGTAGTAATAAATTTTTAAGGATCGACATCCGCATTATCAACAGAGAAGAAAGAGAAACACTCTAAAAAAGAACGATTCGTTAGATGTATTGAACGTGAAAGTTATTAGATCAAATTATACTAGTACAAACTACGTAAATGAATGTTATTACATAGGTATATATTTTGATTTTGTAATTAGTGTGCGTCACTTTTATAAGAAATGTCACTTAATAAAAGAAATTCATTTGTTAAACGACCTACAATTACACACATTTATGTATCTATATTTTTTATATTATAATTAGTGTTAGCGACTTTTACAATAAATGTCAACTTAACAGGATAAATTCATTTGTATGACGATCTATAGTTACTATATACAAAAGGTGGATACGTGATTGACATACTTTTTGCTAAGCCTCTTTTTCACTTTATTATTAAATTAGTTATTTCGAGTTATGATTAATAAATCATATATATTATATATATATTTTTGCATTGTTATTTTTATTTTATTTTCAACCTATCGGATATATTTTGACGCTCACATTTATGGCGGCGCTAAAAACACAATTACACGATTGCGATGGAACTTATAAAGTCATCTATATTTTAGTTTAGATTTAAAATTTCATTGTAATACGGTGAAAATTCTGTGAATCGGG
>NW_027417168.1:0-36148 GCF_009905375.1 Apium graveolens
TTCTGTACTTGTAACACTTAAAGTCTGTAAAAATGCAAAGGTGCAGACCAGAGTCTTTTTCCTAAAACAGTATCAAGCCTAAGGATTCTATCTGGAAGAAGATCATATATCCGTATATATTACTTGTAATCGAAATAAGCCCATGATATTCTTAAGAATATTTTAAAAAACTTCAAACTAAATACAATCAAAATTCAAAATATTAAATCATCACGGAATACACATTTTATCGCCCAAATTGTTATAGATAAGATATTGCCCGATTCACAGAATTTTCACCGTATTACAATGAAATTTTAAAATCTAAACTAAATATAGATGAATTTATAAGTTCCTCGCAATCGTGTAATTTGTTTTTAGCGCCACTCATAAATGTGAGCGTCAAAATATATCCGAGAGGTTGAAAAATAAAAATAAAAATAAAAATGCAAAAATATATATATATGATTTATTAATCATAACTCGAAATAACTAATTTAATAATAAAGTGAAAAAGAGGCTTAGCAAAAAGTATGTCAATCACGTATCCACCTTTTGTATATAGTAACTATAGATCGTCATACAAATGAATTTATCCTGTTAAGTTGACATTTATTGTAAAAGTCGCTAACACTAATTATAATATAAAAAATATAGATACATAAATGTGTGTAATTGTAGGTCGTTTAACAAATGAATTTCTTTTATTAAGTGACATTTCTTATAAAAGTGACGCACACTAATTACAAAATCAAAATATATACCTATGTAATAACATTCATTTACGTAGTTTGTACTAGTATAATTTGATCTAATAACTTTCACATTCAATACATCTAACGAATCGTTCTGTTTTAGAGTGTTTCTCTTTCTTCTCTGTTGATAATGCGGATGTCGATCCTTAAAAATTTATTACTACCCTTTTCCATAATTAAAAGCCTATTTTGAACAGCTCGAGTTGAAAGTCTTGCTGATGTTAGTCCCACTAAGTATAAATACTGGCCAACAACCCCTTGTACGATGCACAAGTTTATTTTTATATTTATAATTTTATTTATATTTTAATAAATATATTTATATTATTTGAGATATAAGACTGGTAATATTGATATTATAATATCATATTATTATGAATAATAATATATTCTAATAAAAGTATGTTTTTATAGATTTTAATAAGCCCATTAAAAAATTTTGTTGGTGCCAAGTAAACAGTACGAGCTCAAAGTACGTTGATCAGACCCGTTTTTGAGGCTAATTTAAAGGTGTAACCGCCTAGGCCCGAATTAGAAGGGGGCTCATATTTTTTTAGATTTCATTATTGTTCTATTTTAGAGATTGAAAGAAAAATAAATTCACTCTATTATACACTTGATACTTCTAATTTTAACAAAAATTAAATCATTTTCACTTATTTCCGTTCTATTCTCAAATTCAAACTCTTTTTATTCTCAAAATTATCACCCGTTATGGTTAAACATATTAGTAAAATTTAATATTTTTCAAGAAATTAAGCAAGTATTAAAAATTAAACCTCCTACAAATTTTGAACACCAATTGAATATGATAACGTGTTTCTTTTTAAATTTAAATAAAGATAAGTACGCTCGAATAGTCCATCGCTACTGATTTTGAAAATTTGGAAAATAGTACAACCCATTTTTTATAAATCATTAGATTATGCGTCAAATGGTAAAAAATTTTAGAACTTTATTTTTTGTAATTTTCTTGCCTAAATATTAAATTATTCTAAATAAGATGGTAGCATTTTTTTTTAAAAATGGGCCCTAATTTGTTATTTCATCAAAGTCCCCAAAAATGTAAGAACCGGGCTACTATCAATACTAAGTGTACCCGTTGAGCCGATAATGTCGACCAACGATTAGTTTTGATTTCCGCAAGATTGTTAAGCCCGTAGTACTATAAGCCCATTATAAAGTGCATTGATAGCGAGTAATATTGTTAAACCATCTTACGAACCAGAAGTTTGTTGCCAAGTATGCTTATTAACTGCTTTACACCGACTACTGATTTATCTCGAGTTCCGAAAGCCCATTAGATTCATTATAGAAATGAATTTTTTTTGGTGAATTCAGTATTTTTATAATAGTTCAGAATTGTGTTATCTTATCATATCGGCTACAAACTTACTAATGTGGTGGGTAGAATTCTACTTAATTCCAAATCGTAATATATGAGCATACAACCAGAATAATATGAATTTACTTGTAATCTAAATAAGTTCATTATTCATATCTTTATAATTTTTTTTAAAAATAAAATATAACCAAAATTTTAATATATTAAATCACAATGAAATACGCCTTTCATCACATAGATGATAAAAGATAAGATATTATACGTTCAAATGAATTTTTACCTTATTACAATGAATGTTTTATTCCAAATCAAATATAGCCAAATGTCCAATATCCAAAAAAATATTTAAGGTCTCAGTTGAATAAATCATTCAACAAAATTTAAAACATCTACACAAATTTCATTTAATATTTATCTTTAAAGCAATAAATTCTTAATCTTCAAATAACTTTGATAAAATTAGCTTTTAAAAGAAAAAAAGTGTCTTTTGAAATATGAAAAACCATTACAAGGTGTGAAGTGCATTTGAGTTATATTTTTACCTAATAAAAAAACACAACTAAATATATTATGAGTTATCACCAAAAACATCCAATAGTTTAAGTATTTGTGATTCTAAACAATATTAGATATTAATAAAAATATATCCAGGCTCTTATTTTTAAATTTGAACAAATAATATGTAACATAAAGCCCAAAATCCAAATTATCTTAAAGCCCAGATGGACCAAACCCTAACTAGCCCACCTAGTACAAATACCATAGCACTTTCCGTCATTTTCATCAAAACCCTATCTTGCCGCCCTTGCACCACCTTGCTCTGTGCGAGAAAAATTAGATACAAATACATACATACATCTATATCTATATACAAAGGAATAAACAGCTATAATTCCTTCATTTCACTCCCCCTTTATCTATAAGAATCAAGTTGCACGGAAATCTTGGTCATTTCACTCCATTCCGGTAATTTCTCAAGGTTTTATTCATTTTTTTATTGTGTGTTTGTGGGTTGTGTTCTTTTTGTGATTTTATTAGGGGGATATATTTATTTTGCCTTGTATAAACACCATGTCCAGATCTATATCATTTATTTTGTTCTTGTTCCTTTACTTGAGTTGCTTCGGTAAAGATTGTATATTTTAGCTTGTAATTGTAATTTGATATATTTTTTTATTGAATCAGTTATGTATATGAATTTACAGCTTTCTATGTGGTAGATCCATAAATTCTCTTGTTACATTTCAGTAATTTTAAAATATTGGCATTTATCTTTGTATCTTTATTTCCAACTGTTTGTCTTCTACTACCTTAATGTGTGCTTTAGAGGATCGGTCACGTAACATATATCTATATCATTTATTTTGTTGTACAAGTTTTTGTTTCTTTCAACCTGTTTCTCCTCTATTATAATATTTTTGAGGGACCGATTACTTAACATATATTTATATCATTTATTCAGTTTTACAAGCTTTTATTGTCGTTTTACTTGAGTACTCATGTAAAGATTAAATCCTATAATTTATAAATATAATTTGATAAACATTTCTTTTGTTGAAATAAGGAGCAGTGTATATGTATTTTATCCCTTTGTATGTGATAAATCTGAAATTTTCTTGTTTAGTTTGCATAAATTTAAGATGCAAGTATCTATCTTTGTTTCAACTTGTTTATCCTCTACTACCTTAATGTTTTAGATGACTGGTTACTTAATATATATCTATATCATTAATTATGGTGTACAAGCTTCTATTATCGTTTTACTTGAGTTGCTTGTGTGAAGATTGTATCTTAATTATAGATATAATTTGATATATTATTTTTGTTGAACTATTAAGGTTGTTTATATGAATCTTACCTCTCTGTATATGATAGATTTGGATAAGTTTTTTTCTGGTTTTTTTTATTAGGAGATGTGGGCAATTGTTTAGATCAGTTTATGTACCATGAGGATATTTGTATCATTTATTGATCTATTTTCTATGCTTGTATGTTGCTTTACCTGAGCTACATATGTAAATATTAATGTATCATTTTATTTGGAAATATAATATAATGTAATTTATTTTGTGCTAAATGAGCTGTGAATCTGAACTGACCTATTTAAATGTGAGATATCTTTTGTTTTCTGATGGTCGGTTTGTGAAAAGTTCTAGTATTGTGTTATTATGGTTGTTGGTTTACTTTTTTTTTTTCATTTTTTGTAAACACAAATGATCAAATATGTAGGGATAAAACTGAAGTAAAAATGATTGTAACTAGTTTTGTTAGTATTTTAAAATGATTGGTAATGAATGTCATTATTTGAAACTATTGAACCCTAAATTAGCTATGGTTCAAGTTATTGTATTTCTTTCTTCAACTCGTTTAGGTAATTTAGAGTTTAAATATCGAAGTTCCTTACCTATCATCTTAAAGTGCCACAAACTAATTTTTAATTGTTGTTATAAATAAATGAGTAACGAGTACATACATGGATAACAATGACACTAAATCGGAACCTTTCATGAACTGATCATCAAAAAGAAATAAATATGAAAATGTTACACACTTAGTAATAAATGGGAGTTTAATATTGGTAAGAGATTAGTCCGGACATAAATGTAACCCAATAAAGCTTCCTTATATTAATTCAATTTAAGAATGTTCTCACATCTGATGCTGTTTTGAACTAATAAATAAGATCTGGTATAATTTTCTTTTCTTGTTATCTACTTTCTATTTTGTGGTTATGGAGAATAAGGATGGTGAAGATCTTGGAATGATTTCCATTTTGAGCACTGTTTCTATGGAGAATGAAGATGGTGGAGATTTTGGAACAACTGCCGTTGTGAGCACTGATTTTATGGGGAATGAGGAGAGTGTTCCATTTGTTAAGCATTCTCCCTTGTGGAAAAGTATTTGTTCTAGTGAAGCATATAGGAAGATGAAACGTAAACCGCAATTCTATCTTTTGAAGGAACATAAAGAAGTACTTTGCGAGGGATCGACAATTGGTCTTATGGTAAATTTAATTAATCTTATGGAACGTACTTCAAAACTGCAGTCCTTTGTGATATCACTTCCACTGAAACTCTCTTGAAAACTCCTAATATATTCAAACCTCATGGGTTTGATGTTGATAAAGTTGAAGCAGCTGTAACCCAGCTAAAGTTGAAGAAGCAAAAACTTGAGGAACTGCAAAAGACTAGAAGGAAAATTAAAAGCAAGATATCAAACATTGTCGAAGAAGAAAAACACGGTGATAAACATGTTGAGGATCTTCTTCAACAATGTTTGATATCTCACTTTCCACTTTCCTTGTAGTCTTTCTGCAGGTCCTCGAGTTTTTGCTTCTTCAACTTTAGTTGGGTCAGAGCTGCTTCAACTTTATCAACATCAAATCCATGAGGTTTGAATATATCAAGAGTTTTCAAAATAGTTTCAATGGAAGTGATGTCACAAGAGGAATATAGTTTTGAAGCGCCTTCCATGAGATTAATGCAATTTACCACAAGACCAATTGCCGATCCCTCGCGAATTACTTCTTCCTGTTCCTTCAACGGATGAAAGTGCGGCTTACATTTCATCTTCCTATATGCTTTACTAGAACAGATACTTTTCCACAAGGGAGAATTCTTAACAAATAGAATACTCTCCAAGTTCTCCATAGAATCAGTGCTCACAATGGCAGCGGTTCCAAGATCTCCACCATCTTCATTCTTCATAGAAACAGTGCTCATAATGAAAGCCATTCCAAGATCTCTCCCATCCTCATTTTCTATAATTGCATAACAGATTGTAGATAACAAGAAAAGAAAATTATACAAGATCTTATTTATTAGTTAAAAAAATCATAATATGTAAGAACATAGTTAAATTACATTAATATAAGGAAGCTTTATTGGTTTACATCTATGTCCTGACTATTCTCTTACCAATGTTAGACTCCCAAATTGATAACTGAATGTGTACCTTTTTCGTATTTCGTTCATTTTGATGATCAGGTTCATGAAATGTTCCGGTCTAGTGTCATTATTATCCATGCATGTACTCGTTACTCGTTTATTTATGCCAATATTTGTAATTATAACTCAGATGAGTAGGGGTAAAACTAAATTAACAAAAATTAGAAATTAGTTTGTAGAACTTTAAGATGATAGGTAAGGAACTTCAGTATTTTAACCCTCAATTACCTGAATGACTTGAAGAAAGAAATACAATAACTTGAACCATAGCTAATATAGTGTTCTATAGGTTCAAATATCGACATTCATTACCAATCATTTAAAAATACTAGCAAATATATTATAATTATTGTTACTTTAGTTTTAGATCTACTTATCTGATCATTTGTGTTTACAAAAGTGGACATACGTAAACTAGCAACAATAATGACACAATTCTAGAACTTTTCACAAACTGACCATCAGAAAACAAAAGATATCTCACATTCAAAGAACCAATTCAGACTCACAGCTCATTCAACAAAAAAAATTATATTCTATTATGTTTCCAAGTAAAATGATACATTAATCTTTACATAAACAACTCAAGTAAAGCAAAAATACAAGCATATAATACAGATAAAAAAATGATACAAATATCCTCATGGTGCATAAACAGGTCTAAACAATTGCCGATATCTTCGAATTAAAAAAACCAGAAAAGAACTTATCCAGATCTATTATATACAAAGAGGTAAAATTCATATACACAACCTTAATTATTCAACAAATAGAATTCAATGATCAAGATGTGAATAGAACTTTGGGGCTGCCAACTGAGAATCTGGTGGAGGTACCAACTCCTGATGAGCTGACTGAGTTTATGGACTTCATCAATTATGCTGGGAGAATCAACCTGCCAAGCTTAAACAGTGCCAATCTAAGGAATGAGTGGTCATTCATCTTTGACTCTGTAGTAAGGGCCTTTACTTGCAGAAGAGCTGGATATGACAATATCTCAAGTATTGTGCAAAAGCCGGTGTATTCAATTGCCCATAACAAACACCTGGATGTTGGTCTACTGATCCTGGAAGAACTTGCAACCAGGTTGGTTATGCCCCTAACAGCTAGAGGTAAGGAAATATTCTTTCCTAGATTTAATATGTCCACTTTAAATAATAAAGTGGCTGACATACATCTGTTGAATGGTATAGATAGTACTAAGATAGGCAATTGTAAGCAAGTGTCCAAGATAATATTTGGCTCACTTACTACAAAGAATAAGGTCAATGTAAGTCTGAAAATTACTCCATTTATGTTGGAAAGATTTAGGACCTATCCTTATCATATGCATGGAATGAGATTAAATGCACAATCTAGTACATCTATAATTCCTGAACCTGTGGAAGTACAAACACAGGATCACCAACATGGATCTTCCCAAGCTGCAACCATTCTTTCACAACCTTTAGAAGCTAGGAAACCAACTATCTCATCTTCTCAAAAAGGTGAGGTCAGTAAAAAGAAGAGAAATGGGATAAACCTAGCTGCGTTAAATGAGAGTGGTGAGGAGAAAGCTGAAAGAGTACCACCTCTGGTCAAAAGATCCAAAAGAAGTAAACAAACTGAGCTGACCACTCTATCTTCCTCTACATCCTCCCAACATGATGCAGTTGTAAAAACAACCAGGAGTGAGTCTGCACAGCCTGCACCAGAAGCAATTAAAGTGTATGGTAGGAGAAATAAGGAAGACACTCACTGTGAGAGAACATCTCTTGAAGCTCCCTCATCTATTCAGGGGGAGCTTCTAACACTCACAACTGAGCAACAATTTCTTATATCCAATATTTATTCTATCCCAATTCCACTTGACTCCATTTCTCAAGTGCACCAAAAATCAAGTGACTTAGCTCAAGAAGCTTTGCTCACCACCCAGACACCTCATTTAGATGGTGAGAGGCTACATGCTGGGGTAGACCTTGATGACACCATCACAAATATGGGGGGTTCATCAGTCTTTACAGAAGACCCCATGGATATCTCTAATGCACCTTAATGTGCAAAACAGTCCTCATAGACTGAAAGGTTTGAGGATAGTACTCCTGAGGGGGAGCTATCTAAATTCTCTCCAATTTAATTGGAGGTTCCTCATGAAGGAACAACTCCCCTCATAACCCTAGCAGAAATTGCCTCTGTAGTTGAAGCTAGGAGTACAATTGCCCATGATCCTGTCATAGGGGAGGCAAGCTTAGCACATTCAAGTGCCAGTATATTGCAAGACACACAAGGGTTTGAGGCTGGTGCACATGACAACAACCCAGTCAAATCCCCTCCAATTCAATTGGAGGTTCCCACTACAAGTGGAGGACAACACACTGTCATAACCATAGAGCAATCTGTGAGTCAAACTGTGACCCCAGTCACAGATGCTTATGCACTCACTATTCTGGTAAAATGAGTATGATTAGACCTATATGGATTTCCCCTAATCATATGATCATATATTAACTCTTCCCTGCCACCTCTTATTTCTGTAGGATAAACAATAATTGAGCCTTTCATATGAGAATGTGAGAAAAGATTGAGAGAATCACAGAAAATAAGAGAGGCAGGATCCTTCTTGGTAAAAGGAGAGGTAGATGAGTGTCTGGATTTCCTTATGAGGTTACTCTGACTCTTAAAAGTCATGAGGATAGTGCAGTGAGAAGTAGTGAGACTACTTATTCAAAAGAACAGAGAGCTTAGGTATTTCTTATTCTATTCTACTTGATAAACTCATCACTACAGACTTCACTAAAGCTTGAAGCTGTTGATAGTGTTCTAAATAAACATTGACAAAAGCTTGAACAATGTGCATCAAGCTGGATCATTTCTTCCTGAAGATAATATCAAAAAGGGGGAGAATATATCTAAATACCAAAACAGCTAATGGATATTTCCAGATAATAATATTCTTTCCTAGGGGAGAGAATAAATCTAATGCAACTCAAAAGAAGATCAGATGGGAAAATTGGGTTCTGCATTTAGATAAAGTTTTAACATCATCAACCAGAACTTGTGCATAATTTCATAATGAACAAGATGAGGGAGATTGTAATATATAATAGATGATGTCAAAGATTACTGGAGCTAAAAATGTCATTAGCATCTATGATCTGAGTGGAAGATTAATGAATAGTTATTTTCAGTAATCAGTAAAGCTTGGGGCCAACCCTAAGTTAGTTGTATTGTTATCTAAATTTGTATTCTGAACTTGTAACACTTAAAGTCTGTAAAAATGCAAAGGAGCAGACCAAAGTCTTTTTCCTAAAACAGTATCAAGCCTAAGGATTCTATCTGGAAGAAGATCATATATCCGTATATATTACTTGTAATCGAAATAAGCCCATGATATTCTTAAGAATATTTTAAAAAACTTCAAACTAAATACAATCAAAATTCAAAATAGTTTCAATGGAAGTGATGTCACAAGAGGAATATAGTTTTGAAGCGCCTTCCATGAGATTAATGCAATTTACCACAAGACCAATTGCCGATCCCTCGCGAATTACTTCTTCCTGTTCCTTCAACGGATGAAAGTGCGGCTTACATTTCATCTTCCTATATGCTTTACTAGAACAGATACTTTTCCACAAGGGAGAATTCTTAACAAATAGAATACTCTCCTCGTTCTCCATAGAATCAGTGCTCACAATGGCAGCGGTTCCAAGATCTCCACCATCTTCATTCTTCATAGAAACAGTACTCATAATGAAAGCCATTCCAAGATCTCTCCCATCCTCATTTTCTATAATTGCATAACAGATTGTAGATACCAAGAAAAGAAAATTATACAAGATCTTATTTATTAGTTAAAAAAATCATAATATGTAAGAACATAGTTAAATTACATTAATTCAAAACCCATAATCCATGCCAAGACCACTACAAACCGGTGATAAGGGTCCTAAATTTTCAGAAAACTGTCACTAAAATCCGGTGACTACGGTCTCAAGTTCTTATTCGATTTTTTCACAAACCATGGCACAAATCACAAATCAAATATTATCGTCTAGACACCACACAGATACACCAATACGTATACTATAACACATAATACTTTCAAATATATAATCACTTAACCCATATTTTCATAATCAAATATACACACGTAACACACAATTTTAAAAATACTAGTAAGATCGATCAAAAACTTACCTCAGAACTTGATCAGATCTGTATATACCCTTTTGACCCTCTAAACAATATTTGATCGGCATATCCAAGATAAGAATGCGTGGGATTCTAAATCGGCATATCATGTTTTCCCAGAAGAATTGAGAGATTTTTTTGGTGGTTATCTTGTCTAGTGCCTTATCCCCAATCCACTTATTGAAGTAATTTATGACTATCACAATGAACTTCCTTTGTACTGATGCGATAGGGAAAGGACCAAGTATATCCATTCCCCACATTGCAAAGGGGATAAGTGAGCTAATAGACGCAAGCCTCTCTAAGGGCTGTTGAACTATAGGAGCGTGCACCTGGAATCTGTCACACTTCTTCACATAAGCTTTTGCATCAGCAAAAATTTTTGGCTACTAGAATCCCATTAGGATTATCTTATGAGCGAGGGCCTTGCCCCTAAGTGCTCTCCATAAATCTCTCTATAGGCTTTCTTAAGTGCCTCCTATGACTCAAGAGGTTTCAAACACTTCATGCAGAGAATGACTAACTACCTTTAATACAGAAGGCCTTCGATCAAAGAGTATCTTAGCGCTCTCACCGACAACTTGCGTGCCTTCTGGGCATCATTGGGGATCCATCCGGTTTCAAGTTGAGCTTTGATAGGATCGATTCAACAACTTTCTATTCCAACTGGTGCTATCAATTTTATGACGTATATGGTAGGGGTCCTCGGGACTTAGAAGTAGATACTTTTCAGATAGTTCCCAATCTCAGATGAGGCAAACTTAGATAGGGCATCTCCGTAGTGTTCTACTCTCTGGAAATATGTTCTGTGTATCATTCATCAAATTAAGTCAGTATTCCCTTCACGACTCTCAGGCACTTGGTCATTGTATTCTTTGGCCTCAAACTCCCCATTGATTTGAGCAATCACAAGTCTCAAGTCTCCACAGACTTTAAGATTCTTGGCCCTCATGGTTCTAGCTTAGCCTAAGCCGGCTATTAAAACTTCATGTTTCACTTCGTTGTTTGTTGTCGGGAATTCCAGCTTCAAAGCGTACTCGATGATGAACCCTTTGGGGCTTTGCAAGAATAAGCCTGTACCACTTGACTCTTTTTTAGACGCTCCGTCAAAAAAGGGAACCCAACACTCTTTAAAAGTCAAGTCCTTTCCTTCATTCTCTTTCTTTTCTTCTGGGGTTACTACATCTTGCAGTACTCTTTCAGAGTCAAGTCCTTGCCTTCATTCTCTTTCTTTTCTTCCGGGGTGACTATGTCTTACCCCTCGACTTCTTAGTCGTTAATGGTGCATTCAACCACGAAGTTTGTTAATGCCTTAACCTTAATAGTTGTTCGAGGCTTGTACTTGTTATCAAATTCTCCCAACTCAATTGTCCACTTGACGAGCCTTCCACTGGCTTATGATCTGTGAAGGATATTCACCAAAGGTTGGTCTGTTAGAACTTTGATTTTATATGCCTGGAAGTAGGGTTGCAACTTACTCAAGGTTGTTATTAGGGCAAGTGCAAACTTCTCAGTAGTCGAGTAATTCAACTCCGCTCTGTGGAGAACCTTGCTCACACAGTAGATAGATTTTTGAACCTTCTATTCTTCCTTCACTAAGACGACACTCATTGCTTGCTCAGAAACTGTAAGGTATATGTACAGAATATCCCCATGACTTGGTTTAACTGATGACGGGGCTTGAGTCATGCATTTCTTCAGCTGTTCAAAGGCCTCTTATCTTTCAGGGGTCCACTCAAAATTCGTTACCTTCTTCAGGGTTTTGAAAAAGGGAAGGCATTTTTCTCCTGACTTGGAGATAAATCTTCCCAAAGCAGCAATTTTCGTCGTCAATTTTGAACGTCCCTTATTGAGTATGGTGGGATCATATCTAGAATGCCCTTTCTCTTGTCTTGGGCTTGCCTTTATTCCTCTCTTTGAGACCATGTGACCTAAAAAATTTCCATACCCCACGCCAAAAATGCATTTGGCGGGGTTTAGCCTCATTTTGTGCTGCCTCAGCACTTCAAATGCCTCTCCGAGATGATAAAATATAGCCAACCTTGGTTAATAAGCTTTTGACTACATGTCATTCACATAGACCTCCATTGTTTTTTCAATTAGATGGGTGAGTATCTTATTCACCTGTCTTTGATTCGTGGCTCTTGCATTCTTTAGTCCAAAAATCATAACAAGATAGCAAAAGACACCAAAGTTAGTTACGAAAAATACCTTGTGGGTGTCTTCCTTGTGCATTTTAATCCGACTATAGCCATTGAAGCCATCCATGAAACTTAGCATCTCGTTCCTAGATGTGGCTTCGATCAGGGTATAAATCCTTGGCAGGGGTAGCGGTCCTTCAGACATGCATCGTTTAGATCAGTGAAGTCAATGTACATCCTCCACTTTCCATTGGCTTTATTGACCATTAAAGGGTTCTCCAACCATTCAGGGAATTATAATTCCTTAACAAATCCAGCTTCTACGAGCTATTCTACTTCTTGATTTATGGCTTCCATTCTATGAGGGGCATCTCATTCCCAACATGTGCTTCGATCAGGGTATAAATCCTTGGCAGGGGTAGCAGTCCTTCGGACATGCATCATTTAGATCGGTGAAGTCAATGCACATCCTCCACTTTCCATTGGCTTTATTGACCATCAAAGGGTTCACCAACCATTCAGGGAATTGTAATTCCTTAATAAATCCAGCTTCTACGAGCTATTCCACTTCTTGATTTATGGCTTCCATTCTATGAGGGTCATAGGTTCTCTTCTTCTGCTTGATATCCTCACGAGTTGGATCGACATTCAACTTATGAGTTATAAGATTGGGGTCAATAGCTGTTGTCCAAGAAAACACATCACCGTTTTCTTTTCAAACCTTGGTCAGTCGGCCTTTCAGGGGCTTTTCCAAAGGTGCTCCGATGTATGTGACCTTATCCGGGTCTAACGGGTCTGGAGAAATTGGGACCAAGTCCTCAGTTGGCTTCCCTCGACCATCTTCATTCTCGCGGACATCCATGTCTTCAATGGGAAGGACATGCCCCCCGGTTCCATCGGGCCTAAGTGCTGCAATATAGCAACTTCGGGCCATTTCCTGATATTCTCTTTCTTAGGAATTACCTATTTCTAGTGGAAAACTTGAGTACCATGTGATAGGTTAAAGGCACCACCTTAAACACATGAATTTATGTCCTTCCAAGGATTGTGTTATAGGTAGAGGATGCCTTGACAACCGGAAAGTTCAACATCCTTTCTTACCTCTTCTCTAATTGTCATGGGAAGTTGTATTATTCCTTCGACCTTGCACTCCACCCGGTTGAATTCGTAGATGGGTGAGTCCGAAAGGGTCTGTTGGGAGTCATTTTACCCCATTCTTAGAAATGTGTCATGAAACAAAATGTCTACGGAAGCTCTATTATCTGGAAGGACTCGCTTGACAGGAAAATTTTTAATTATCGGGGTGATAACTAGAGGATCATCCTGGGGAAACTTCAGATCATCAAGGTCGGGATCACCGAACTCAAGCGACATTTCAGTCTTGGAACGCTTAGGTGCGTCTCCATCTATGATCATCACCTCCCTGACATAGTCCTTTAGAGAGTTTTTTGTTGTCCCAGCAGCTGTTGGCCCTCCGATGATTATGTCAGTCACTAGCCCTCGGGGTGGTAGTCCCGACTTTTTTGTAGCTTGGGGATTTTTGATTTTTTTTGATTATTCTCCTATAGCAGATTCCGCGTTGCACCTTTGGTACCATTGAAGCAAATGATTGGCCCATCATATCAAACAGACCGCAATGCAATGACTAGGACTCGTGTCGGATCATTTTCCCCACGATCATTATCTTTTCTTTGACCTCCGCCATTTTCACCCTTGGTGAATCTGCCATATTTTCCTCCTCAGATTAGATACTTGATTTCGTCCTTGAGTTGTATGTAGTCGCGGGTGTCATGATTGACATCTTTGTGGAACCTATATTATTGGCTCTTATCTTTCCTTTCGGGGTCTCCCCTTAGTGGCTTTGGCCATCTGAAGTCCTTATCCTTATCTATCTCTATCAAAATTTGTATCCTTCGAGCATTTAATCTTGCATAATTTATGTACCTTAGTCCTTGATTAATCTTGGAAGTAGAGTCGGAGTTCTTGCCAGTTCAAGGATATTTGTCCTTGTCATTATACTCTTGCTCCATTTTTTACTTCTTGTTGCCCGAGTTCTCGTTAGTCATCACAATCATTTTCATGCTTTCCCTAGCCTTGATATCCCTTCAGGCTCTCTCTTGGAGTTGTAGCTTCCTTTTAAGTGCATGCTTGTCCAAGGACATCTTGAAGAGCTCATTATTAGTTGCTTGTTACTGGGCTATCATAGCTACTGTATCACCTAGATATGGGAGCTTCAAGCCTTCTTCGTGTTACGGCTTAGATATTTCCCTAAGGATTACTTCGCCCCTTTATCGAGATTCATGAGAGACGTCGAGCTTTTCTCGTGCACTCTCCCTCTGATGTATTGCTTGAGGAAATCTTGACTGAGATCTTTGAAGGATCCAATCGAGCTTGGAAGTAGACGGCTTTACAACCTTTGTGCCATGCCCCCTAAAGATTGGGCAAACTCCATGCACTTGAGAACATCGTACACCATTAAACAACCGTGTATGTAAGAACGTCCTAACATGGTTGGTCGGATCACCTGTTTCATTATACGCCTTGATAATACGCATCTCAAACTTCTTTGAGATATGAGCACTCATTGGCATCAAATAATTGGGATCATCCCTGGGAGGTTCTATTTTCCTCCTTCATAAAATGTCGCTTAAATTAACTATTAAGTAATCGACCCTTGGGGCTTCATGCCTATAAATCCTTAAAAGCAGTTGATTCAATTGCTCTTTTTTATTATTTTTTAAACACGATCTTCGTGAACTAATATCCGTTTGTCATCATTCAAAGATTTCAGTCTTTGTGGTCTCTCGAGGCTTAGGACATCCTCCTCCTTAGAGTGATGTCTTCATCAGTTGTTCGTTCCTTCTATTTACGTATAGTCTGGACTTCTCTCTTTTATATGCGGAGGCTCCAAGTCTCATATATAGATATATTCACATCTTTATAGGGGAGAACTCACATTCCACTTCCGGGATCCCGTCCTTCAAATTCTTGTTCCTGGAGGGCTCGACCCTTGAACAGAAGTATGCATGGTCTACTTTCCAATAATGGTAGTTAAGAGATTCAGTTCTTCATTGAAACTGACAACTTCAGTCATGAATCATGATCACTGCGCGATCCCAAATCTTTTTGGAGTTCCGGATGTGCGTTTTACGAGAACAAATCCTCTCCTCTATGGTTTGGGAATTCATCCCTTCACGTCTTGTGACGCCCCCAAATCCGGGGTCAGGGATTTAAAAGGCAACACTGTCTTGAATCATGTTTTAACACTTATCTTGTACCAAAATATAATTAACTCACGCATTTACGACCCCACACTTACTATTACACACAATCACAAGTTATTTTAATATTTTGTTGTGCAAGACATGCCTGTACAACTAAGGATAAGTTGTATGATAATCTAATTTCGTATTCTGTAATTATATTTCTTGAGTCTGTAAAAGGTTAAGTAGATTACACTGGAGGATAGCTAAGGAATAACCTCTGGAAGAAGATCAAATGCTGATCATGCCTCAGAGTATAACAGCTTGAAGTTGAATAGGAAAAATGTTACTTTAATCCAAAACTAAAAAAAATATGAAATTATAATATTGTTATTGGGTGTAGATTAAATTTCATAAATTTAAATTGAAAGAGAAATAAATGTATAATGTAGAACAAAAATAAAATAAAATTAATATTTAGCAAGTTGGAATGGCATATGGGTCATAAAGTAAGAAAATAAATGATTCAGATTTATTGTTTTGGTTTATAGTTGTAATTTGAACTTTTAATTATTGGATGTAATTCATCTCTTGATTAAAAAATTTCAATATCTTTACAAAATTGAAAGTTTCGAATTTGAGTTCTAAAATAAAAATACTTGTTTCTTGATACTATTAATTGTTTGTAATACATAATTTAAAACTATATATTATTGGATACTAAATGTTAATAAAAATGACATGGCATGATAGTAAATAAATTATAATTTTTTTAAAACAAATTACTTTAGTTTGTAATAACACCTTTAAGCATAAAAAGATCCGAAGGTTTTGTTTGCAAAATACAGTTAATGTGATAAAGTTAGGTTTATATTTTCCTTGAATAATTACATTTTTTAATTTTAGTATATGTAATTTTATTTATAAAAATATGTTCAGAAATTTAACATTTTTCTATGAACAAACAAAAAAGTCATTAAAATATTGGAAACCACTCGAAAACAAAATAAGATAAACTTCGCTTTTTGATGGTAGAATATCCAAATTCTTTATTTTAACAAGTGTTAAAACAAATAGCTCTTTTATTTTGGGATGGCTTTAGACATAAAATATCCAAATTCTTTATTCTAACAAGTGTTAAAATATCTAGAAGAACAACCCAACCTAGTTAATAACATCACAACATCAGTTACATCCGTATAATCATTTACATCAATCAATTACAACAACTAGTATGACCTATATTTCAAAACATCCTATAAATCCTTCTTAGAAAAACTAACAAAACCCCTAATACACTACCATCTCAAAAAAATGAATAGAACTAAAAACTTTGGTAACCACATACTGAAACAAGATTTCATCAAAAAAAATTAAATCTCAACTTTATTGAAAAAAGTGATATATAGAAGAGAATACGAAAGAGATGAGGAGAGAGATGAATGAATGAAAATTAGATAAGTATGGACACTTCAATGGCTATATACCAACTTCACTTATTCAATAACAAAGTGCATTATATAAATTAGAGAAATACTATTTTATGCATTATTGAAACCACAAATAAAGTTTATACCAAAAAAGTCTATGGTATGCCAACTTTTGGCACCCAAATGAGCATGCCATACCAACACATCCCAATAACATCCTACAAATCTAATGGAATTCTAACAATGGTGCATATCAAATGGCGTTGGCACACCTCTTGGCACAAGTTGCTCTTGTGTGATGATGCAAAGTGTGAGATGGTGAGTTTTCACGTACCTAGTCAAATCCCAACTACAATCCAATAAATATGAATTTACTTGTATTTAACTAAACCCATCATATTTTTTTTATGATTTTCTAAAATAATTGAAATTAAGTATGGTAAAAATTTTAATATCTTAAATTCTCATGAAAATACACCTTTGATCCCTAATTGTAAAAGATAAGATATTTAGGATTCAAATGAATTTTCACCATATTACAATTACAATTACAATGAATTATTTATAATTCTAATCAAATATATTGAATCTATAATATTGGGAAAAATCTTTAAAATCTCAGTTTAATATGTCCTTTCAATAAATTTAGAAAATCTAAGAGAATCTCATTTTAATATTCCTCTTTATGTAATTATGTTTCTAATTTTCTATATAACCCGGTGAAATTAGTTGTACACTAATGTTTTTTTAAAGGAATTTTTTATATAAAAAGTGAAAAATTATTATAAGATGCATTCAACTTGAACTTCTATCAATTAAATAAAATGACTAAAAGCTGTAATCAGTTAGCACCCAAAACATCCAACTTATTTTCACTGTATCCATGATTCTAAAGAGGTTTTCCCTCTTTTTTGAGGGCATGATTCTAGAGAATGTCACATAGTAGATCACGGAGATAGATCATATATCTTGTTCGAGGGGTGCTGAAGCTAGCCTTTTGACATCATATTCTTTCTTTACCTCTTCATATGTTGCTTCACCTAAGAACTTGTACTAGCTAAATACATTGTAAACTCAGGTTTTTTATCGGAATATTTGTTTTAAATACATTATAAACTAAGGCCATGTTTGTTTCAGAGGATTATAATCCCGATATAATAATGCGGAATTAGTAATCCCATAATTATTCATGAAATTTATAATCCCATCATTATTCATGAGTCATGATAGTATATTTGTATATAAAGATTGAAAATCAAATTAATTTTCGGTTACAATAATCTAACTGAAAGAAATTTCAGGGCTGAATAATAATATTGGCACGAGATAAAAGTAGTGGAAAGTCGATGTAGTTAGTCATCCTACTTAGAGGTATGCAGTTTGGTTTGGAGACTCAGTACTTTCATCAATGCCTGAATTCTTAGCATCATTCTCTTCATCACTATTAGTATCATACTCAAAGTCATCTGCAACTTCAGCTGGAAGTTTTGAGATAACATCATTACTCTCATCATGGTTTGTGTGGTATGTGTCAATCCAAGAGCAGCTTCAGCTTCCAGGTTTGATTGACGAGCCATGGTCTGATAGGCTGGAATTGGATGTTGAAATGTGGAAGGATCACGATTTACACTATCCAAATTAGCCTGATATTCTTCCTTGTATAGATCCCGACTCGATGGAGTTGAGGAAACATGAACATTCTCCATCCTTATTCATCATGTACCTGCGTTTCTCTTAATTTCCCTATGTTATTGCAACAAGGCCTGCCCCTAGCTCACTGTCCTTACAACCTCACCTTCACCTACTAAGGCAGTATTCTCAATCTCACAATTGAAGCTCCCCCTGAGCTTGGTACTCCAGTAGCAGCTCATGGAGTTCTAGAGTTTCTATCAACTGAAGAATCATTTTGAGCTTCAATAGATGCCTCAATTTGATTAGCTGTTATTCCGATTCGTTGATCAATTTCATTGGGTGAACTTACAGTCTCTGTGTTGATTCTTCTGGGGGTATCATCTGATTCATCTTACCAGTCGTCCATTTCATCATTAAAATTTAGTACATCATTGTACTCCTGATCTATCTGTCCTTGAATTTTCTTATCATTAAAGACCACATGTACGAATTCTATAAAAATGTTGATTATCATGTTATAGACTTTGTAGGCCTTGCCAGCTGTATACCTAACAAAAATTTGACCATGTTTTCCCCTAGATTCCTTAAAATAAAACACTTGCATCCAAACATATGCAGAAAGTCCAAAGTTGGGTTCTTCCCTTTAAACAGTTGATGGGGGGTCATATCATGAGCTTGGTTTATTAGAGAGATATTCTGAGTATAACATACAGTGTTAATGGCTTCAACCCAAAAATAGGTGGGTAGTTTTTCTTCCCCTAGCATTATCCTTGCTCCTTCAACGAGGGTTCTATTTTTTCTCTAAACAACTTCATTTTGTTGAGGAGTTCTTGGTGCATAGAATTTGTTATTCCCAGTGAACTAACAATGAGATTTACAGAAGGGGGGTTGAATGTAAATCTCAAAACTTTTTCAAGTTTTGAGTAGTTTCTAAGGCTAAGTGTTTTAGTGAACAAATGTGTGTAAATTGCTTGAAGCTAATACAGACAAATATATATTCAAACACAAATGTAAAGAACACAAAGAACTTAAAAACTTTTCTGGTGGATTTGTTGTTCCACCAGAGATGTGTTATTTCAGAAAATATGTGATTCAAAGAATTAAATCACAGCTGCTTCCTAGTACAAACTAGATGATTTTCTCTCTGGATATTTCTAAACAGCTCAGGAAAATTCTTATCTAATTACTAGCTGCTACTTGGTTTATATATCACTAAGTTTACAAGTGAAGACAAAACTAGAAAATACAATTAAAAAAATTCTTTATATGTTTCTTCTTCATTTCTCTATCAAATGCAATTTAGGCTTGGCTGTAGATCTTTGAATACTTCCTTGTTTGCATCAGAATGGAAATGCTGCATTTTCTTGATTCCCCCTAGAGGCTTCCACATTCTAGTTTGTCTCTGTCAACCCATGTGCCTCTGTCAGCTTGTGAATTGTCACTATCAACTGCTAATGAACTAAGCATCCGTTGAAGCTTTCATCCGTTGATGCCTTATCCGTTGAGGCTTTATCCGTTGATGCTTTATCCGTTGATGCATTATCAGTTGAAGTCTTTATCCGTTGAAGCACTCATCCGTTGAAGCATTAGAGACATCCGTTGAAGCTTTGTTTCTTATCCGTTGAAGGTCTTCAATATCAGTTGATACTTCTTCACTTATACAAAATTACAAGGCATGAAATATTTACAATTAGCCCTTCTATTTGCATATCCACTAGTAGTCAACATGACTGATAATTTTCTACAATATCTAAGAATTACAACTTGAATCCAGAGAATGAAATGTGCTACAATACTAAACTTATTGTTAAGTAAAGCTACTCCTTCAACGGATAGCCAAGATGGTCTTATCCGTTGAGGCTACAAATACTAGATTTCTACTTAAGTATTTTGTTTAACTTATCATCAAACTAATACACATATTCCTAACAATCTCCCCCTATTTATGTCTACTAGAACTGTAGGCATAAATTTGGGTTCAGCTTGATGATAACAAAATACTTGACAAATATATAAACTGTAATAAAGCAGAAATTCAAAAGTGCTGCAAAAATGTGTATGCTGAGATGGAATTGAAGAATTACATTGTTTCCAAGGGTGCTCCTTTAGCCTGAGCAGATTAGTTTCTTTTCCTTTGATTCCTTGTTTTCTTTCCTAGCCTCCGGTCATTCTCCTCTATTTGAAGTTGAAGTTATCTGTAGAATTCAGCTTCATCTTCTTCATTGATGTCCAACTTAGATTGCATATCCTTGAGAGTTTCATTACTGGCAATCTTGAGCTGATCTTCAATTTTGAAAAATCTTCTGACTCTTTTGTTGTCTCTAAACTCCATCAACCAATGAGGTGATTTGTGAACTGTAATTCCTCTTTCTTGAATGAGTAATGTTCTAGGCAAGGCATTGGGCTCCCACCAAGTTTTCCTTATGTTGGCAATCTTGTTGAGAATCTCAGTCTTGGCAGTCCTGGTAAAGCCAGAATCCCTTTGTATGGCTGAGTAGACTCTAACCAAGGTAGAGTAGCCTTCATTCATAATCCTGTAGAGAGGCCAAGTTCTTTCCCCACTTCCTTTGTATTTGAACACTAGTCTTTCTGGTAGCTGTCTGTAGGCAGCTATTCCCCTTACTTCCTCCAGCTCATCCAGATAGAGTTCAATGTCTAAAAATTCTTTTATGTCACAAATGTGAACATAATCATCCTTAGAGGCTTGAGGCTTAGACTTAGGCTTCTGTGTGAATTTGATTGAGGCTTTAGAGGGTGTTGATTTGATTCTTCTTTTCTGCTTCTTTGATGGTGGAGAAGAGGTTAGAAAGGTGGGCAATTTGATGGTGTCCCAATCAATTGGTTCCTCCTTAGGAACGATTGTTTCACCATGAATATTTATGAAGGGGTCAGGCACAATGGGTTCATGAATAGAAGGTAGTGGTTTGGATATTGATTGGGTTTCTTCAGTCTCATCTACCATCTTTCTCTTTGCATTGGCCTTCTTTCTGTTCCCTTTCTGCCATTCTTCTCTTTCCATACTTCTTTCTTCCATATCAGTATCAACCATGTCCCCCATAGCTTCATCTTTCACTTTTGTCTTCAATTTCTTTCTGTTCTTCATCCTGACTTAGACTTTAGCTATTTTTCAAGCTTTGCTTGTGCTCTTTTGTCAGCCTTTAGCTGTTTGGATTCTTCCTTCAACCTTCTGGTTTCTTCCCTCTTGGCTATTGAGAATTTGGGATGTCCTTGCATCACACATATGCTCTTTCCCTCTCTGAAGATAATAGCCATGTTCCTCCTTACAGCCACATCCATGGTCTCTTTGAACTTTATGATACTTCTACCCAACAGCTTGTTTTCATCAGGCTTTGGAAGAGGAAAATCCACTTCTTTCATCTGAGCAAGACTTAGAGGATTCTTTGTAGAGTCCTTATTGGATCTGTTGTTGGGCTTGAGAACCATAGGTTTCAGATTCTTGGAAGAGGTCTCTCCAACCTTATTCCTCCCTACTGGCTTGAGCTCCACAATAATTTATTCCACTTTTGTGCTGTGCTTCACAGATTGTGATTGAGAAGTTGTAGAACCAAATATTTGTTACATCTTTTCATCAATCTTCTTCCTTTGCTCTTTGACTTGCAATTCAGCTACTGCTATCTGGATTAGATCAATTCCATCAAGCTTTCCTTTGATTTGAATAATTGGAGAAGTGGTGATGGCAGGAACTAGCACTTGAGAAATTTGAACTGTTGTTGATGGCTCTCCTTCCCCTTCCCCTTTATTCTCCCCCTTTTTGTTATCATCAAGGGTAGGGGTCAAGCCTTGTGCTTTTTCCAGCTGCATGAGTAGATTTGTTTGAGTTTGTTGATTCTGAAGAATAGTGACCATAGAGTCTTCAATGATCTGAACTCTGGTTTCCAATCTGGCCAGCCTCTTGTCAGCATCAGATTCTTTCCTCACTCTCCCCAACAAATCTTGCATAGTACCATAAGGTATGACTGAATCCAACTTCTCAGCATTGTAGGATTTCAGATTAGCAATGTCCTGCTTGAGCTCATCCACACTTAGATTCTGTTTGAAATACTGCAACTGCAAGAGATGCAGAGATTCCAGATGAGCTTGAAGTAGTGCCTTGGTACCAGCATCTGTAGTCTCCTGAAGGGCCTTCTGAATTGTCATGACTTGTCTACCAAAGTGACACCAACTCTCCTGGTGTTGATGCTTTTGCCCATGCCCATTCAGGAAGATCTGGAATAGAACTTGGGCCTGCTACTCCCCCTAAGTTCATGCTCTCATCCAAAGAATCAGAGTCATCATCATTAGAATTTACTCCAAATTCTTCAGATGGCTCACCAGCTTGAGAAGGCAGCCTGTTAACAGCAGCTTTGTCTCTGAGAAGAGATTCTGAAGTGTGTACAATTGTTTAAAGTCTGTTCTGCCTCCACATTGCCCTGAGCAGCCAATAATTGATAGGATGAAACTAGGATGAGTAAAAGTGTCAGCATCCAAGGAAATGTTATCAATTACAGCTTTGTAATGTTGCTGAAATTGTCTTTCCTTTTCTGCATCATCCACTGTCATTGACTCACTAGCAATGGCTGGATCCACCCTTATAGCTTCTATACCTGCCTTTCTCTCATTTTCTCTATGTTCTTGTATCAGGGGCTCCCCCTGGCTCACACACACCCTCACACCCTCACCCTCACCTTCTAAGGTGGCACTCCTCTCACTCACTTTTGCCATGCTGGAAGAAATAACATGCATATGGTGACTCTCAACCTCTCCTTTTGCCTGGGAGCAACCCAGCCTCTCACTCAAAAGATCACTCCCTTCACTCAAACCTAAAAGTGATTGTACAGTAACCAGTCCTCTACAGTTGGAATTGTTTCTGTAAGTGTGTAGAGACCATCAACGGATAGGGAGTATCCGTTGAAGTGGAAACTGATGGTATCAACGGATAACTGCTGTTAAGCTTATCCGTTGAAGAACACCACTTGTCAACGGATGAGAGATATCCGTTGAAGAAGGAAAGATGTTGAAATAGAAAGTGACATAATTGTTGAATCTGTGTGAATTGATTTTAAGTGAGCTGACACAGATTCTTCAACCATATCTGAAAGAATTGGCTGATGATCCAACAAACCATCTAAAAGATGATGATCATCAGGTTTTGAGTGGGGCTCCTCCCTGAGTTTTAATGAGGGAGAATCAGGACTTGATGTGAATATCATATCCACATCCAGAGAGGGTGATGGAGAGTTTGATGATTGGTGTGTTTCTATTATGAGAGAATGGGGCTGTGACTCCATATTTGCTGAATCACATCAAGCTGAATTTGTGAAGGCTCAAATACAGGTGGATGTATCTTGTGCTGTGTGTGCCCCTTGTGTGGAAACTAGGGTCTTGGCCTTCTTCTTCCTTGAAAAGGCTTTAATTGGTGAATGTGTGGCTTCAGTGTCCCTCCCTCTTTTGTTCTTTGTCCCTGGTTGGGGACTATTTTCAATAGTTACATCCTTTTGGGAGGATGCAACTAGGATGTGTTAGACTCCTTTTGAACCACCACAGTCTTTTGAGAGACTGTGGCTTGGCTGGCTTGGGTACCACTCACCTCTCCCACCTTATCCTGGGGGGTTTCTTGATGTTCACCCCTCCCCTCACCACTCACACCCTGTTCACTCCCTTCAGGGTTTTTGGTAGTTGTTACAATGGTTGTCTTTTGAGAAACAACAGAGGTAGTTTTCTTTGACTTGAGTTTTGAAACTTTAGTTTTGGTGGCTTTGGTAGGAACCTGTTTGGACAAAGACACAGATTCCATGGCCACACTAGAAGGCAAAGAAACAATGGGGTTGGAAATAGTAGGAGTTATAGAAGTGTTTACCTCACTTACCTGTGGTGCATTCATGATTGGCAAATATACCAATGGCACCTGGCTGTTGAGGTTCATTCTCACAAGGTCTGCAAGGACCCTTTTCTCTTGTGCCCAACATTTAAGTTTATTATTCTCATTTGATATGACCAATCCTTCAGCAACATGGTTAGCCAATAACATAAAGAATCTAGCATAGTAGATGTTATGTGGTCTATTAGCTTTGTTACCTAATCTGGAACCTAATTCTAGCATGACACAGTTGCTAAAATTAAAGTACCTATCAGAAACTAGCATATAAAGCATATTAACAAGAGATGAAGTTATGGCATCAAAATTGCTAATCTTCCCAGAGAAAACCTTAATAAAGGCATCTCCAAGAAAACTCCATTCTTTCCTAAGGCCTTTCCTTCTAATGCTACCTAAACTAGCAGAATCAAAAGCATAGCCTATGGAATCTAACATAGCAGATACATCTTTATCAATGTGTGGTGTTATGGCATTATTCTCAGGCAACTTAAAGCAAGACTGTATACCATCACAGTTAATGCAATAATCCTTACCTTTGAGAGAGAAAGGCAATAGTCATATATGTGGAGTTGAACTCTGCAGTTGTCCAAATCTCCTCAATCACCTCACAGTAGATGGTTGGGGCTTCCAGCATTGCATAACTCAGTTTGCAGTTTTTGATGAAGTCCATCATCTTGTGATAATCAGAATGGGCTTCATTCTTTTCAACCAAGGCTACGAAATTATTCTTTTCATAAACAAATCCTGTTTGAGACTTAATTTTGACTACTGGTGCCATTGTTGTGAGTAGAGGTTGCAGAGAAAAACTTGAGAATTTTGGGAGAGAAGGAGAATGAAAATTGCAAGAAAGCGTAAAGTGAAAATAAGAGTTCAATGGGCTTTTATACTTTCTTGAATTAAAACGTAAATAAAATGATACTTTTAAGTAAATTACAGCCGTTCAAGAATAAATAAAACTGTAGAAATTCTAAACTGCCTTTAAAACAAATACATACAACAGTGTATATCTGTATCAACGGTTAAGTAAAGAAATCAATGACTGTGACTTACTGAAAGTAACTGATGTGACACTTCAACGGATAAGGTAAATAGTTATCCGTTGATGACCAACACTAATTTATCCGTTGAGGGATTAAAATTACCAGAAATATTTGTCTTTCAACGGATAATGAACATCCGTTGATAGAACAATTTTGGCTTTCAACGGATAGGGAATATCCGTTGATAGGATAGGTCTTACTTAAAGCCAACTTTGTTCTTGCATCAAATTCATTTCAGGCTTCAATGCAAATTATATAGAGGACATAAATTTATGAATAATTAAGCATACCTAGCTCACTTACTAATCTTGTGAATGTTGATTCATCAAGTGGCTTGGTAAATATGTCTGCAATCTGCTTTTCACTTGGAACAAAATGAAGTTCCACTGTGCCTTTCATAACATGTTCCCTAATGAAGTGGTACTTGATATCAATGTGCTTGGTTCTTGAATGCTGCACTGGATTTTCAGTAATGGCAATGGCACTTGTGTTGTCACAGAATATTGGAATTTTGTCAACAGTCAAACCATAGTCAATAGTTGATTCCCTCATCCATAGTATCTGTGCACAGCAACTACCAGCAACAATATACTCAGCTTCAGCTGTTGATGTAGACACAGAATTTTGCTTCTTGCTGAACCATGACACAAGCTTGTTCCTAGAAATTGACAGGTGCCAGTTGTGCTTTTCCTGTCTATTTTACAGCCTGCATAATCTGCATCTGAGTAGCCAATTAGATCAAAACTAGGACTCTCTAGGGTATCAAATTCCTAGATTTAGAGTCCCTTTGAGATATCTGAAGATTCTTTTAATAGCCATAAGTGAGACTTCTTTAGGGTCAGCTTGAAATCTAGCACAGAGACATGTAGAAAACATTATATCAGGTCTACTAGCAGTTAAATATAAAAGTGAGCCAAACCATGCCTCTATAACTTGAAATATCCATAGACTTTTCAGCCTTGTTTAATTCAAGCTTGGTGGTAGTGGCCATGGGAGTTTTTGCAGATGAACAATCCATTAAGTCAACTTCTTTAAAAGATCATAAATGTATTTAGTTTGACTAATGAAAATTCCACCACTAACTTGTTTAACTTGTAACCAAGAAAATAAGTTAGCTCTCCCATCATGCTCCATTTCATATTACTTTGCATTAACTTAGCAAACTCTTTACAAAGTTATCATCAGTAGATCCAAATATAATCATCTACATAAATTTGAACAAGTATTTAGAGCCCATTAACATTCTAAAGAAGAGAGTTTTGTCAATAGTACCTCTTGTGAAGGATTATCCAGAAGGAATTTTGACAAAGTTTCATACCAGGCTTAGGTGCTTGTTTTAGTCCATAGAGTGCTTTCAACAGATATACACATAGTCTGGAATGTTTGGATCTCAAATCCTGGAGGTTGGCTTACATAAACTTCTTCCCTCAATTCCCCATTTAGAAATGCACTATTGATATCATTTGATAGACTTTGAAATGGCATGGGCTGCATAGGCTAGAAAGATTCTGATGGCCTCAATCTGGCAACTGGAGCAAATGTTTCATCAAATCTATTCCTTCTTGTTGAGGAATAGCCTTTAGCAACCAATCTGGCTTTATTCCTTATGACAATGCCATTTCATCCATCTTGTTTCTTGAATACCCATTTTGTGTCAATAGAACTCTTGTTCTTGGCTGGGTACCAGCTTCCATACTTTGTTCCTTTCAAATTGGTTTAGCTCCTCTTGCATTGCTAAATCCAATCTGGATCCAATAGAGCTTCTTCCACTCTCTTAGGTTCCTTCTGTGATAGAAAGCTACTATACAGACATTCATCTTGAGTAGCCCTTCTAGTTTGTACTTTATTCGCTGTAGCATCACCAATGATCGTTCAAAGGGTGATTCTTGGTCCATTCCTTTGAGGTGGTAGATTAACACTCTAGATGAGGTTGCTCATATGTCATGATGTGAGATAGAATGTGATTGGTTGAAACTCCCCCCTGAGTTGCTGATCCTTTGAAAGGAATTGGGAGCTCTATCAATGATGAAGTGACTTGATCTATCCGTTGACAGACTTTTGATCAACGGATGCTTCATTATGAACTTCACGGATGATGCACTTGTCTTTCACGGCTACTGCATTGCTTCTTCAACGGAAGCTGAATTCTGACTTTCAACGGATTGCAGCATTCTGCTGCATTATCCAAAGCAGATTCTGAATTCTTCTTGAGATGCCTTCTTCATCATTCTCATTCTCACTATCATCACAATATATCTCAATGTTGTCAAATTTGAGTCCTTCCATGATGTCCCTCATCTGTTAGTCCATCAATCTTTTATCATCAAACACAATATGCACAGATTCCATGACAATGGTTGGTTCTTAGATTGTAGACCCTATAAGATTTTCCAGCAGAATAGCCAACAAATATTCCTTCATCAGCCTTTGCATCAAATTCCCTTTGTGATCAGATTGATTCCTTAAGATTGTTAACATTTGCAACCCAAAGGACATGCATAAAGTTTAAAGTTGGTTTCTTCTCTCTGAATAATTGATAGGGAGTCATGCCTTTTGCCTGATTGATTAGAGAAATATTCTGAGTGTAACATGCATAGTTACAGCCTCAGCCCAAAAGTAACGTTGGGAGTTTTGACTCTTCAAGCATATCCTTGCAGCTTCAATTAGTGATCTGTTCTTCCTTTCTACCACACCATTTGTTGTGGAGTCCTTGGAGCTGCGAACTCATGCATGATCCCATTTTCTTCACAGAATAACTTCATGGTTGAATTCTTGAACTCAGTTCCATTATCACTCCTAATATTCCTTACTTGAAATCAGGATGATTGTTGACTTGCTTGATATGATTGATAATGATTTCACTAGCTTCATCCTTTGATCCGAAGAAATAGACCCATGAAAACTTAGAGAAATCATCAACAATCACTAGGCAATATCTTTTCCTTGAAATTGACAATACATTGACTGGTCCAAAAAGATCCATGTGTAGCAATTGTAATGGTTCATCAATTGCAGATTCAAGCTTCTTACTGAATGATACTTTCTTTTGCTTTCCTTTCTGACAAGCATCACACAGTCCATCCCTTGTGAATTCCACTAGAGGCATTCCTCTAACTAAGTCCTTTTTGACTAGATCATTCATTGTCTTGAAATTCAAATGGGACAGCTTCTTGTGCCATAGCCAACTTTCAACTGCACTTGCTTTGCTGAAAAGACAAGTAATGGATTCTGCATCTGTAGAGTTGAAGTCAGCTAAGTACACATTCCCTTTTCTAACTCCAGTTAGAACCACTTTATTGTCCTTTTACTTGTGACAATACAGGCTTCAGAATTGAAGGAAACAGTATTCCCTCTGTCACATAGTTGACTGATGCTCAATAAGTTGTGTTTGAGACCATCAACCAATGCAACTTCATCAATGATGACATTTTCTTTTGAAATCAAGCCATATCCCATAGTGAATCCTTTGCTGTCATCTCCAAAGGTTATGCTAGGGCCAGCTCTCTCCTTAAACTCTGTGAGCAGGGTGAAATCTCCTGTCATGTGTCTTGAACAGCCACTGTCCAAGTACCATAGATTCCTTCTTTTCCCTGCACACAACAAAATCAATCAAGTTGATTTTGGTACCCAAGTTTCCTTGGGTCCAGCCTTGTTAGTCTTTTTCCTAGACTTCATTCCTCCTGCATCTTTTGACTTAGGTAACTTTGGGTCAACCTTGATCTCAGATGTGGTTGGTTGAAGTGTAGGGTTAGTCACAGAATCATTTAGCACATTTGATTGAATTTGATAAGGCATAGATTGTGCAAACATGTTATTCCACATAGGCATATTGTATGGCATTTGAGGCATACTAAATGCAGTAAAATAAGGATTATTAATATATGGCATGTTTGCAAAATGTGCATGGGGATTCTGATGAGACATAACAGGCATAGCATGCAGAGGTGACATAGACATGTTAGGCATGGAGGGATTTGAAGGCATGGGAGCATTTTTAACAGATTTGCAATTATCAGATAGGTGATTAACACTTTTACAATGCACACAGCTTTTTCTAGGAGCATACCTATCAGGTGTGTAATTGTTATGTTTATTAATCCCTACCTTCCCATTTCTTTTAGATTTTTTTTAGTTTCCTTCTTATCCTCAACCAACTTAAGCCTATTTTTCAGCTGATCTAAAGTCATGTGTCCTATATTCACCTTACTGACATCTTTGGATGTGCTAGCTCCTTCTTTGACAAAGTTCTTGAGAGTTGAATCATTCTTCTTATTGAGATTTTTATTTTTAAAATTACTTGCCTGTTTTAATTGATGAGCCTTCAACGGATGCTCCTTTTCTTCCTTCAACGGATAACTTTCATCATCCGTTGATTCCACATCCGTTGACAATCCATCAATTAATTCTAACTCCTTTTTGTTTTTCTTCCAGGCATCCTCACAGAATGATTCAATTCCCTGAACCTTGGCAATCTGAACCTAACATCCCTAGATGTTTTCCAGGCCTTGATTACCTCTTGCTCACTTTCTAACTGTTTAGAAAGAATTTCTACTTTCTTAACAGCTTCTTCTAGTTCACTTCAACAGTCAAGCATTTAAGTTTAATCTTTTCAAGCTCAATTACCTGATCTCTAACACAGCATTCCTATCACTTAAAAACACATTATTCTCTTTGATCCTAGTGTTTTCTTTAGCTAGTGATTTAAGGGAACACGCAAATGATATAATTCACTTAAAAACACATTATTTCTTTGATCCTAGTGTGAAGTGCATTTGAGTTATATTTTTACCTAATAAAAAAACACAACTAAATATATTATGAGTTATCACCAAAAACATCCAATAGTTTAAGTATTTGTGATTCTAAACAATATTAGATATTAATAAAATATATCCAGGCTCTTATTTTTAAATTTGAACAAATAATATATAACAAAAAGCCCAAAACCCAAATTATCTTAAAGCCCAGATAGACCAAACCCTAACTAGCCCACCTAGTACAAATACCATAGCACTTTTCGTCATTTTCATCAAAACCCTATCTTGCCGCCCTTGCACCACCTTGCTCTGTGCTAGAAAAATTAGATACAAATACATACATACATCTATATCTATATACAAAGGAATAAACAGCTATAATTCCTTCATTTCACTCCCCCTTTATCTATAAGAATCAAGTTGCACGGAAATCTTGGTCATTTCACTCCATTCCGGTAATTTCTCAAGGTTTTATTCATTTTTTTAGTGTGTGTTTGTGGGTTGTGTTCTTTTTGTGATTTTATTAGGGGGATATGTTTATTTTGCCTTGTATAAACACCATGTCCAGATCTATATCATTTATTTTGTTCTTGTTGCTTTACTTGAGTTGCTTCGGTAAAGATTGTATATTTTAGCTTGTAATTGTAATTTGATATATATGAATTTACAGCTTTCTATGTGGTAGATCCATAAATTCTCTTGCTATATTTCAGTAATTTTAAAATATTGGCATTTATCTTTGTATCTTTGTTTCCAACTGTTTGTCTTCTACTACCTTAATGTGTGCTTTAGAGGATCGGTCACGTAACATATATCTATATATTTATTTTGTTGTACAAGTTTCTGTTTCTTTCAACCTGTTTCTCCTCTATTATAATATTTTTGAGGGACCGATTACTTAACATATATTATATCATTTATTCAGTTTTACAAGTTTTTGTTATCGTTTTACTTTAGTACTCATGTAAAGATTAAATCCTATAATTTATAAATATAATTTGATAAACATTTCTTTTGTTGAAATAAGGAGCAGTGTGTATGTATTTTATCCCTTTGTATGTGATAAATCTGAAATTTTCTTGTTTAGTTTGCATAAATTTAAGATGCAAGTATCTATCTTTGTTTCAACTTGTTTATCCTCTACTACCTTAATGTTTTAGATGACTGGTTACTTAATATATATCTATATCATTAATTATGGTGTACAAGCTTCTATTATCGTTTTACTTGAGTTGCTTGTGTGAAGATTGTATCTTAATTATAGATAATTTGATATATTATTTTTGTTGAACTATTAAGGTTGTTTATATGAATCTTACCTCTCTGTATATGATAGATTTGGATAAGTTTTGTTCTGTTTTTTTTATTAGGAGATGTGGTCAATTGTTTAGATCAGTTTATGTACCATGAGGATATTTGTATCATTTATTGATCTATTTTATATGCTTGTATGTTGCTTTACTTGAGCTACATATGTAAATATTAATGTATCATTTTACTTGGAAATATAATATAATGTAATTTATTTTTTGCTGAATGAGCTGTGAATCTGAACTGACCTATTTAAATGTGAGATATCTTTTGTTTTCTGATGGTCGGTTTGTGAAAAGTTCTAGTATTGTGTTATTATGGTTGTTGGTTTACTTTTTTTTTTTCATTTTTTGTAAACACAAATGATCAAATATGTAGGGATAAAACTGAGTAAAAACGACTGTAACTAGTTTTGTTAGTATTTTAAAATGATTGGTAATGAATGTCATTATTTGAAACTATTGAACCCTAAATTAGCTATGGTTCAAGTTATTGTATTTCTTTCTTCAACTCATTTGGTAATTTAGAGTTTAAATACCGAAGTTCCTTACCTATCATCTTAAAGTGCCACAAACTAATTTTTAATTGTTGTTAACTTAGTTTACCCTTACTTATCTGAGTTGTCATTATAAATATTGACATAAACAACTTCATGGTTGAATTCTTGAACTCAGTTCCATTATCACTCCTAATATTCCTTACTTTGAAATCAGGATGATTGTTGACTTGCTTGATATGATTGATAATGATTTCACTAGCTTCATCCTTTGATCCAAGAAAATAGACCCATGAAAACTTAGAGAAATCATCAACAATCACTAGGCAATATCTTTTCCTTGAATTGACAATACATTGACTGGTCCAAAAAGATCCATGTGTAGCAATTGTAATGGTTCATCAATTGCAGATTCAAGCTTCTTACTGAATGATACTTTCTTTTGCTTTCCTTTCTGACAAGCATCACACAGTCCATCCCTTGTGAATTCCACTAGAGGCATTCCTCTAACTAAGTCCTTTTTGACTAGATCATTCATTGTCTTGAAATTCAAATGGGACAGCTTCTTGTGCCATAGCCAACTTTCAACTGCACTTGCTTTGCTGAAAAGACAAGTAATGGATTCTGCATCTGTAGAGTTGAAGTCAGCTAAGTACACATTCCCTTTTCTAACTCCAGTTAGAACCACTTTATTGTCCTTTTTACTTGTGACAATACAGGCTTCAGAATTGAAGGAAACAGTATTCCCTCTGTCACATAGTTTACTGATGCTCAATAAGTTGTGTTTGAGACCATCAACCAATGCAACTTCATCAATGATGACATTTTCTTTTGAAATCAAGCCATATCCCATAGTGAATCCTTTGCTGTCATCTCCAAAGGTTATGCTAGGGCCAGCTCTCTCCTTAAACTCTGTGAGCAGGGTAAATCTCCTGTCATGTGTCTTGACACACCACTGTCCAAGTACCATAGATTCCTTCTTTTTCCCTGCACACAACAAAATCAATCAAGTTGATTTTGGTACCCAAGTTTCCTTGGGTCCAGCCTTGTTAGTCTTTTTCTTAGACTTCATTCCTCCTGCATCTTTTGACTTAGGTAACTTTGGGTCAACCTTGATCTCATATGTGGTTGGTTGAAGTGTAGGGTTAGTCACAAAATTATTTAGCACATTTGATTGAATTTGATAAGGCATAGATTGTGCAAACATGTTATTCCATATAGGCATATTGTATGGCATTTGAGGCATACTAAATGCAGTAAAATAAGGATTATTAATATATGGCATGTTTGCAAAATGTGCATGGGGATTCTGATGAGACATAACAGGCATGGCATGCAGATGTGACATAGACATGTTAGGCATGGAGGGATTTGAAGATATGGGAGCATTTTTAACAGATTTACAATTATCAGATAGGTGATTAACACTTTTACAATGCACACAGCTTTTTCTAGGAGCATACCTATCAGGTGTGTAATTGTTATGTTTATTAATCCCTACCTTCCCATTTCTTTTAGATTTTTTTTAGTTTCCTTCTTATCCTCAACCAACTTAAGCCTATTTTTCAGCTAATCTAAAGTCATGTGTCCTATATTCACCTTTCTGACATCTTTGGATGTGCTAGCTCCTTCTTTGACAAGGTTCTTGAGAGTTGAATCATTCTTCTTATTGAGATTTTTATTTTTAAAATTACTTGCCTGTTTTAATTGATGAGCCTTCAACGGATGCTCCTTTTCTTCCTTCAACAGATAACTTTCATCATCCGTTGATTCCACATCCGTTGACAATCCATCAATTAATTCTAACTCCTTTTTGTTTTTCTTCCAGGCATCCTCACAGAATGATTTAATTCCCTGAACCTTGGCAATCTGAACGCTAACATCCCTAGATGTTTTCCAGGCCTTGATTACCTCTTGCTCACTTTCTAACTGTTTAGAAAGAATTTCTACTTTCTTAACAGCTTCTTCTAGTTCACTTTCAACAGTCAAGCATTTAAGTTTAATCTTTTCAAGCTCAATTACCTGATTCTCTAACACAGCATTCCTATCACTTAAAAACACTTATTCTCTTTGATCCTAGTGTTTTCTTTAGCTAGTGATTTAAGGGAAACACGCAAATGATATAATTCACTTAAAAACACATTATTCTCTTTGATCCTAGTGTGAAGTGCATTTGAGTTATTTTTACCTAATAAAAAAACACAACTAAATATATTATGAGTTATCACCAAAAACATCCAATAGTTTAAGTATTTGTGATTCTAAACAATATTAGATATTAATAAAAATATATCCAGGCTCTTATTTTTAAATTTGAACAAATAATATATAACAAAAAGCCCAAAACCAAATTATCTTAAAGCCCAGATAGACCAAACCCTAACTAGCCCACCTAGTACAAATACCATAGCACTTTTCGTCATTTTCATCAAAACCCTATCTTGCCGCCCTTCACCACCTTGCTCTGTGCTAGAAAAATTAGATACAATACATACATACATCTATATCTATATACAAAGGAATAAACAGCTATAATTCCTTCATTTCACTCCCCCTTTATCTATAAGAATCAAGTTGCACGGAAATCTTGGTCATTTCACTCCATTCCGGTAATTTCTCAAGGTTTTATTCATTTTTTTAGTGTGTGTTTGTGGGTTGTGTTTTTTATGATTTTATTAGGGGGATATGTTTATTTTGCCTTGTATAAACACCATGTCCACATCTATATCATTTATTTTGTTCTTGTTGCTTTACTTGAGTTGCTTCGGTAAAGATTGTATATTTTAGCTTGTAATTGTAATTTGATATATATGAATTTACAGCTTTCTATGTGGTAGATCCATAAATTCTCTTGCTATATTTCAGTAATTTTAAAATATTGGCATTTATCTTTGTATCTTTGTTTCCAACTGTTTGTCTTCTACTACCTTAATGTGTGCTTTAGAGGATCGGTCACGTAACATATATCTATATCATTTATTTTGTTGTACAAGTTTCTGTTTCTTTCAACCTGTTTCTCCTCTATTAAATATTTTTGAGGGACCGATTACTTAACATAATTTATATCATTTATTCAGTTTTACAAGTTTTTGTTATCGTTTTACTTTAGTACTCATGTAAAGATTAAATCCTATAATTTATAAATATAATTTGATAAACATTTCTTTTGTTGAAATAAGGAGCAGTGTGTATGTATTTTATCCCTTTGTATGTGATAAATCTGAAATTTTCTTGTTTAGTTTGCATAAATTTAAGATGCAAGTATCTATCTTTGTTTCAACTTGTTTATCCTCTACTACCTTAATGTTTTAGATGACTGGTTACTTAATATATATCTATATCATTAATTATGGTGTACAAGCTTCTATTATCGTTTTACTTGAGTTGCTTGTGTGAAGATTGTATCTTAATTATAGATATAATTTGATATATTATTTTTGCTGAACTATTAAGGTTGTTTATATGAATCTTACCTCTCTGTATATGATAGATTTGGATAAGTTTTGTTCTGTTTTTTTTATTAGGAGATGTGGTCAATTGTTTAGATCAGTTTATGTACCATGAGGATATTTGTATCATTTATTGATCTATTTTATATGCTTGTATGTTGCTTTACTTGAGCTACATATGTAAATATTAATGTATCATTTTACTTGGAAATAATATAATGTAATTTATTTTTTGCTGAATGAGCTGTGAATCTGAACTGACCTATTTAAATGTGAGATATCTTTTGTTTTCTGATGGTCGGTTTGTGAAAAGTTCTAGTATTGTGTTATTATGGTTGTTGGTTTACTTTTTTTTTTCATTTTTTGTAAACACAAATGATCAATATGTAGGGATAAAACTGAAGTAAAAACGACTGTACTAGTTTTGTTAGTATTTTAAAATGATTGGTAATGAATGTCATTATTTGAAACTATTGAACCCTAAATTAGCTATGGTTCAAGTTATTGTATTTCTTTCTTCAACTCGTTTAGGTAATTTAGAGTTTAAATACCGAAGTTCCTTACCTATCATCTTAAGTGCACAAATCTTTTTAATTGTTGTTAACTTAGTTACCCTTA
>NW_027417169.1:0-46428 GCF_009905375.1 Apium graveolens
TTCAAAGAAAATGTCATCATTGATGAAGTTGCATTGGTTGATGGTCTCAAACACAACTTATTGAGCATCTAAACTATGTGACAGAGGAATACTGTTTCCTTCAATTCTGAAGCCTGTATTGTCACAAGTAAAAAGGACAATAAAGTGGTTCTAACTGGAGTTAGAAAGGGAATGTGTACTTTGCTGACTTCAACTCTACAGATGCAGAATCCGTTACTTGTCTTTTCACAAGCAAGTGCAGTTGAAAGTTGGCTATGGCACAAAAGCTGTCCCATTTGAATTTCAAGACAATGAATGCTAGTCCAAAAGGACTTAGTTGAGGAATGCCTCTAGTGGAATTCACAAGGGATGGACTGTGTGTGCTTGTCAGAAAGGAAGCAAAAGAAAGTATCATTCAGTAAGACTTGAATCTGCAATTGATGAACCATTACAATTGCTACACATGGATCTTTTTGGACCAGTCAATGTATTGTCAATTTCAAGGAAAGATATTGCCTAGTGATTGTTGATGATTCTCTAAGTTTTCATGGGTCTATTTTCTTGGATCAAAGGATGAAGCTAGTGAAATCATTATCATATCAAGCAAGTCAACAATCATCCTGATTTCAAAGTAAGGAATATTAGAGTGATAATGGAACTGAGTTCAAGAATTCAACCATGAAGTTATTCTGTGAAGAAAATGGGATCATGCATGAGTTCTCAGCTCCAAGGACTCCACAACAAAATGGTGTGGTAGAAAGGAAGAACAGATCACTAATTGAAGCTGCAAGGACAATGCTTGAAGAGTCAAAACTCCCAATTGTGCGTGTCACCACCAGAGAGAGAGAGAGAGTTGTAGTCCACCACCAATTGTGCGTGTCACCACCAAGAGAGAGAGTTGTTGTTAACATCAGTCCTCACTACAGCTGTAGTCCAGAAATCATGCAGCACATCTAGACACGGTACTGGATTTGCAGTCAAGGCACCTGCAAGATAGGATTCAGACAGCAGTTTTACAAACCCCTTGAAACTATCAGGAGCTTGGTTTGCATCAGTGAAAGCAAGATAATTAGTTCCTTTTTCCGGGATAGATATCCTAGCAACATTTTGAGCCATAATTGATTAATGAGAATAAATGGGTAGGAAAGATCTCTGAGAAAGAATGAAAAATGAGAGAGAAAATGGTTATGGATTGAAAGCTAGGTCACTTTAGTTCTCAAAAGCTGTAAGTATGTATCGAGAAGTCTGGGTATTTATAGTAAAAGAAGATGACTTGTCGAGAACTCAAAAGTAGACATTTGGAGTTTTTCTATCCAGAAGTCATTTAGAGAAGTGAAGTACATATCGAAAAGTCATTTTAAATCACTCTTATAGAGAACTCAAACTTGACTTATCGAAATGTCAAATAAATACCTGGTTTGTCCCCAAAAGTGGACTGAATTAATTCTAACTTTTACTTGAATAAATTCAAAATAAAATTAGAATGCATTTTCCCAAAGTATTTTACTAAAATATTTTATCAATTTAAATTATCTCAGTTCTGAGTTATTGATAAGTTAAAGGATTGTACTTGTAGAGAACTCTGTGTATGAACATTATTAGAGAACTTTACAAGGACTTATCGAAGACATTTTAAATCTATCGAGAAGTCACTCGAGAAGTCAGTAAGTTAGCTTATTGAGGACTCACTCGAGAAGTCCTAAAGTGACTTGTCGAGAAGTCAATTGATACTTATCAAGAACTCAGTTTTCTAAATAGTTTTGGTTATTGTAATTCTGCCTTGAGTTAATTTTACATATTAAGGATGTAAATTAACAACTAAGCAGTTTACTCAGAATTTGAAAAATTCTGAGTTAATTAAATTTGAAAGAAAAATATACAGAGATTTCTAAAATATTTATAATTCATATTTCAGTTAATTTCCAATTTAATCAAATTAATTTTGATTTACTGGAGATTAATCTGCTGCACAACATTAGTTGAGTTCTTGCCTTAGGATGAAGAATTGAGCAATCCAATTTCACTTACAAGTCTTAGTGAAAGTTTCTTCATCCAAAGGTTTAGTAAAAATGTCAGCTAGCTGTTTTTCCATTGGTGCAAGAAGTTTTGATGCTAAATCAGGATACAGGTCTTAGAAAGACACAATTTGTATCTATGAAACCAACAGCTCCAAAACTGATTCCCTTGGAATGTCATAATCTCAAGTTGAGCTTCCTTCTAGTATCTCAAGTTGAGCTTCCTTCATACTTTACTTCCAGTTCAAGATAAGCTTTATCTTTCTTTACCTTTTTGGGTTTCCTGCATTCTGTAGCAAAGTGGCCTAGTTCATCATAATTGAAGCATCTTATATTAGATCTGTCAATAGATCCAGTTTTGTAACCACTCTTGCTGTCAGAATTGTACTTCCCTTTCTCTTTCCAGTTGTTGTCTTTGTTGAAGGATTGTCCTTTATTCTTGAAATATCTTGGCTTCTTTACTCTAATGTTAGAGAATTTTCTAGCTAGATAGGCCATAGACTGATCTAGCTCATCCAGTTCTTCAAGAGTGTAAAACTTATCCTTTTCTATCTCTAAGATGACTTGCTCCTGTGAATTATTTGTTCTCTGCTCACTTGATAAGGCATCTGAAGTTTGATATCTTAGTTCATTATTGAATGAGTGGCTTTCATTAATAATTAAAGCACTTGATCCATCCACAACATGTCCTTGACCAGACCTCAGTGATTGCCTTTGAATCATCTCTAGTTCATATGTTTTAAGAATCCCATATAGAACTTCCAGAGTTATTCTGCTCAAGTCTCTTCCTTCCCTGATTGCTGAGACTTTTTGTTCCAAATGGTCAGGGAGAGTAAGCAAGAACTTTATATTCACTTCTTCAGCTTCATAGTATTTGTCATGAAGCTGCAAGTCATTTATCAGCTTGTTAAATCTTTCAAACACATGAGTAATGCTTTCCTTAGGCTTAGCCATAAAACCCTCATACTGTGAAATCAGTATCCTTCTTTGATTTGATCTAACCTCCTCAGTTCCTTCTCACAGTATCTCAATCTTTTCCCATATCTGCATGGCAGTGTCAAAGTTGATAATATTGTTATTCATCACATTGTCAAGTGACTCAATCAATATCATTTGCAAGCTGCTATCCAAGGAAAATTTCTCCTTTTCAGAATTTGTATACTTAGCAGGATCTTTTGGAGCATAATGAGTTGGTATGACAAGGTCTCCATCTGTAGATTCCTCAACCCTTATCATAGGAATGAAGGGTCCATTCTTGAGGATCTGAATGTAGAATGGATTTGCCATCCTGATAAACAACATTATTTTCTTTTTCCAAAAAGTGTAGTTAGCTTTGTCAAAGGTAGGAATTTTGATGCTACTGATTTTCTGTGTATTCATTCTTCGAAGATCTCAAATCTGTTTTCTTTCAGATTTTGCTCTGATACCACTTGTTCGGTAATGAATCACACATAGAGGGGGGTGAATGTGTTTTTCTAATTTTAGGCTTTTCTTGAAAGATAATGGTTGAACAAAATAAATTAAATCCTGTATAGAAAAGTGTTCATGCAGAAATTAACCTTGCACAAAATAAAGAACACAGATCTTTAAAACTCACTTAATTTTTGTATTAAAAATTAAGATGCTTTGCTACAAAATTTCTAAGCTCTTCGAAGTTAAAGAGCTCAGCTTCTTCTCGAGAGTATTATAAGAATTTTGATCTAAATTGTTACTTCTAACTAGAGGACCAGTGTTAACTGTATAGCTCAGTTAACTGCTGGTTTACACAGTAAATAATAAACATACTATTAGCTTTTCTAAAGTGTCACTTGTCATTTCTATTTATAGAAAAGCAAATCTTCCATTTTTGGCTTAGCGTATCTTTAGTATCCCGTGTTTACTTTAATCTTCCTATGTCAGTTAATCTTTGCCATTGATCTTCACACACTTCAAGCTGCTTTTTGTAGACTTGTCAATCCAGCTGTTGAATTGTTTTTTGATTATTTATCTTGGATATTAAACTGATCTGCAATTCTGTACTTTGAGATTGTACTTCTAGATCTCCAGTTTGATTCATTTGAACACTTGATATCTTGATAAGTACAAAGGCTTATCGAGATCTCTAGTACTCCATAATGAGTTTGGCTTGTAGAGGTCTTCAGCTCATCGAGATCTCTAGTCTTCATAACTTCACTTGACTTGTAGACATCTCTGAGTTCTCGAATGGATATAGACTTGTCGATAACTCTGAGTTCTCTAGTGAAAGAATGACTTTTCGATATCTCTTTGAGTTCTCGAGTAGCTTTCCTGGCTTCTCTACTCCCGGTGGATGTTGCTTATCCGTTGAGTAGATATTGCTCATCCGTCGAGTAGATGTATAGTTTATCCGTCGAGTAGATATTGCTCATCCATCGAGTAGATGTTATTCATCCATCGAGTGGATATATAGCTCATCCGTCGAGTAGATATTGCTTATCCATCAGTACTCTCTGGAGTTTGAATGACTTCTCGATAAGTCATTCTGGAGTTCTCAAATGACTTCTCCATAACATTAAATCTGTGACTTGTAGAGATCTTGACTTAGAACATTTTTCTCCAAACAGATTTATTCAACTCCAAGCTTCTTCAAAATTCTTCTGAGGTATGATCTTCTGGATCTTCTTCCAGATAGAATCCTTAGGCTTGATATTGTTTTAGGAAAAAGACTCCAGTCTGCTCCTTTGTATTTTTACAGACTTAAGTGTTACAAGTACAGAATACAAATTTAGATAACAATACAACTAACTTAGGGTTGGCCCCAAGCTGATTACTGAAAATAACTATTCATTAATTTCCACTCAGATAATAGATGCTAATGACATTTTTAGCTCCAGTAATCTTTGACATCATGTATTATATTTACACTAAGTGCTTTGACCGCATAGTTAAATAATAATTTTTAAAATTTTTTTTTTCTGAATAAAAATATATAACTTAAAATTTTATATACAAAAAGATAATTTTCACTTTACGGTCAATGCATCTTGAGATGTGTGCATAAAAGTAAAGAGATAAATTAAAATGAAACATATGGAGTAAGTTTAACATTTGGAATCGATATGTATATATATATGTATATATATCATTTTAGAAAGTGGAGGGAGAGAAACACTTTGAGATAAAAGAGATACAAGAAATATATTAGACACAAAAGTTATTAGATCAAATTATACAAATAACAAAGTTCACCAATATTTTACATGAGAGTTGTTAAAGATATCAAATTGGATATGAAATTCTTTTCTAAAATGACACCACATTAGTGACCATTTGGATAATTTTATAGGTGGAATTCTTTTGAATTAAGGGGAATTAGTTGTTACTAATTGTATTTTAGCCAATCAGACAATAACAAGTGTGATTTGGGATCCATTTTAGTTACCCATTTAGGACTTTTAGCATTTTTCTTTTTACATACCTATATTTTTTGGTTTTGTAATTAGTTAAACTATTAGTTGACTCGGATAATTATAGAGAGTCAAGTTTTTAGTACTGATAAATTACTTTATTTGTTAAATAATAGTTAAAGTCATATCGAACTTATTACAAAATTCTAACTATATAATAACCTAAACACCTCCACTTACAAATTACCTAATTTTAAATATCTCTTATAAATGACACAAAAATATTTCTGATCATATATAAGCTTCTCCTCTTGAGATTTCAATTTAAATTTTCTACCATTCCTTTCTGGAGCAAGTAAATTGTCATGTGTGTTGAAGCATTAGACTTTGCTTTTGCCATCATTATGATTTCAACTTTCTATTACTTACCTTGTCTCAAAATACCTTACATTGAATAAACCACAAGTTAACTTACATTGAATGCCCAGTTTCCTTATTATACGAGTAGTTGATAACTTCCCCTGAAATACTAACAATATGATAAAATGCAATTCAACGGAGATAATTTACCACAATTCAACGGAGATGATTTACCACATAAGAACTTAATCCAGTTTACTTTTACAAAATTTTCCCTTATTCTCTTATAATCATTGCAATTATAAGCATCTGCAATAGAAAATTTATCTCTTTTACTACCACCCCTTACGTGTTTTCTTATGCTAAAGATTTTCTTCACAACTCATTAAGCCTGCTTAGCAACCTCCATAATTTCAATATTATTTTCCTTAATATAATAAGCATGCACCATTTTATTCAAAGCACGTAAATAAATTTAAGGGTTAAAAGCCACAAAATCAAAAAACAAATTTAAGCGCTAAATTTGATAGGTTAAACTGAATTTTGAAATTATTAATCAAAACCAAATTATATTGCTTACATGACTCATTGATCAAAACTCAAAAAGATTTTATTAAGAAATGACTATCAATTCCACAATTTACATACTAATTGTCTTATTTAACATTTAAATTGTGTGGATCTTATCATAAATCATAAATTTTCACAACATTCGCTACAATTTCTTGAAATTTAATTAAAAGTTTACAATATTTGAAATTTTCACAATATTCACTGCAATTTCTTGAAATTTCTTGAAATTTGATTAAAAGTTTACAATATTCGCTACAATATTTCTAATTGTATTTTATCTAAATAAAATCGAAATGTAACCGAATAATATAATAAGGAATACTAACTCATCATGGTCATGAATTAGGGGTTTTTACTCATTGAGTACATAAAAAAATTATAAATTAAGATTGCAATCTATGAGCATAATAAAGTATAAAAAATACATTTTTTATGCAAATATGCTAATTGGTCGGGCCAATATAGAGTAAAGGCCCTTTTAATCACAATTTAATGTTAAATGGCCCATGATATCACTATCAAAAAAATTGTAGTTAGTCTCATATAATAATGCAAGTTTTTTTCACGGAAAAAAAATTAAAAACTCATGTTTCCCTTGTATAGCCACCAGCAAGTGGGCCTTGTATGATGTTATGCAGGTTCAAATTTCACGTGACTTTTTCACCTGTTTATTTTTATTGCAGAAATATTGAAAATACGTTTGCATAAAAATAGTTTTTTCTAAAAATTAGGGAGAAATGCAATGTGAGGATGAGTTTTCTAGATATGCATTTTAAAGTTGTATTTTTGTATGATATAAAAGGATATTTTTCTAAATTATGATATTTTAAAATATTTTTATTACAGTTGTGATAGAAAGGGCAATTACCCGCCAATATAGGTAACTTCCTAAAATAAATTGAATCGGGGATAAAAACTCAAAGTTTTTCTTTCAAGACTAGTTCTAGGTTTCTCCGGTCAAAAAAATAAAATTCTAGGTTAAGAAGGCAAAATCTTGATATTAAGACCACATCTTAATAGTAGATAAATATCTCGGAACAAGCACCAAAAAAGTTCAATTTTGCTATGTGTAGAGGGTTTTTTTGCTTCAAGTAGAATTTAGAAAAAAATACTCAAAATTTGACTTATTTTGAATTATTTATTCTATTTATATGGGCTTAAACCCATGAGAATTAAGAAAAAAATACTAAAAGTTTGACTTATTTTGAATAATTTCATTCTAACTATACGTGAAGCGGGCTAGTAAATTGTCAACTTTTGTCTCGGGTGTGTAGAAGTCCACATAAGGCCTGAATCTTGATGCATGTGTGCGGCAAGGTCAATGAATGTGAATTTTCTTATAAGATAGTTATATTGTTATAATAAGAAAAAATCCAAATTTCATTATATCCTAATAAAATAAAAGTAGATTGTGAAGATAAGATATTTTTATTATCCAAATTAAATATCAACATTTTACAGTGAATTTTTTAAAATACAAATCAAATACATTCAAATCTATAACACTAAAAAAAAAATTAAGATCAACTGAATATATCCCTTTGATTAAATTTCAAAAAAAAATTCTAAAATCTCATTTGAATATTCCCTGATATTATAAATCATGTGTTTTTATTTCACTTTAGCAATTGTTCAAAATGAAAACGGTGAAAATTATAATTTGTATTCAACCCCCCTTCTACAGATTACTCGTATATTGATTGTATATTGATTGTAAATAAATAATAATTGGTATCGAAGCAAGCCCTCAATCTATAGAGGGTTCAAAGATCTTGAAGCTATAAAATCAATGATGGGTAAGAAGGATGTAGGTGTGAAGATTCCAGTTCTTGACAGAGAATTTTATTCTCACTGGAAAGTGAAGATGAGGCTCTACTTGTCTCAAGATGAGGGGTTTGTCACATGTATTGACAATGGCCCTCATATTCCAATGGAGATAATCACGGAACTTGCAGCAGAAGACGGAACCATTGGTGCTGACATAATAGTGGTAAGACATCCAGATGTCATTTATTCCAAGTCCTTATTTTTCTGCATATGTCATGCCATAAAACATGACTGATGTAAACATGTTTAATCCTCATAGAATGTCATGAATTCACAGAATCTTGCATATGATTTAACATCATTAATTCTGATCAAGAGTCAAGACCATGGTGGATTTTGATCCTCGTAAGTCTAAGCTTAAGAATGAACAGGCAAAGAAAGCACCTAACAAACTGGACCTAAAAGTGCTTGGGTACCAAAATTAATTTAGTTGGTTTTAGTTGTGTACAAGGAAAAAAATATCTATGGTATGTGGGATGTGGCACACTGACTGGTGATCCATCCATGCTCACAGAAGTGAAGGAAAGGCTGACCCCAGTATTACCTTTGGAGATGACAATAAATGGTATACTGGATATGGCGTGATTTTAAAAAAAATATCATCATTGATCAAGTAGCACCGGTTGAAGGATTAAAGCATAGTGTCAGTCAACTCTGTGATAAAGGTCACAAGTACACTTTAATTTGGAACATGTGTTGTTACAGACAAACGAACAACAAAGTGGTTTTAATTGGAGTCAGAAAAGGAAATGTCTATGGCTTGACTTCAAACTCACAGATGTGATTTATTACATGTATTTTTAGTAAGGAAAGTGCTGATAAAAGCTGGTTGTGCCATATAAAGTTGTCCTACCTCAAGTTCTCAACAATGAATGATCTAGTCGAGAAGGATTTAATACGAGGATGCAAAAATTTGGATTTCTCCAAGGATGGTCTCTATGATGCCTGGCCATTTATCAAGACAAAAAAATCATCTTTCAGAGTAAGACAGTATCCTCTATTGCTAATCTTGCAATTGCTTCACATGGATTTATTGGACCAGTCATATATCATGTTCATCTCAAGGAAGAAATATTGTCGGGTAATTATGACTGATTTCTCCAAGTTTAACCTGGACCTTTTTCCTCCATTCAAAAGAATGAGGCTAGTGAAATCATCATTAATCACATCAAGTTGATAACAATAATCCGATTCAAAGTAAGAAAAATCATGAGTGACAATGAAACTGAGTTCAAGAATGTCAATTATGACATAATTCTGTAAAACATGTTGGAATTCTTCATGAATTCTGTTAGGAATATGTGTATTAGTTTGATGATAAGTTAAACAAAACACTAAGTAGAAATCTAGTGTTGTGTAGCCCACCGGATAAGACCATCTTGGCTATCCGTTGAAGGAGTAGCTTTACTTAGCATAAGTTTAGTATTGTAGCACATTTCATTCTCTTGGATTCAAGTTGTAATTCTTAGATGTTGTAGGAAATTATCAGTCATGTGTGACTACTAGTGGATATGCAAATAGGAGGGCTAATTATAAATATTTCATGCCTTGTACTTTTGTATAAGTGAAAGAGTATCAACTGATATTGGAAGACCTTCAACGGATAAGAAACAAAGCTTCAACGGAGTCTCTCATGCTTCAACGGATTAATATCCATCAACGGATGAGTGCTTTCAACGGATAAGACTTCAACTGATAATGCATCAACGGATAAAGCTCAACGGATAAAGCCTCACCGGATAAGGACATCAACGGATGAAAGCCTTCAACGGATGCTTAGTTTATTAGCAGTTGATAGTGACAATCACAAGCTGACAGATGAATATGGGGTTGACAGAAGACAAACTGGAATGTGGAAGCCTCTAGGAGCGGAATCAAGAAAATGCAGCATTTCCATTCTGATGCAAACAAGGAAGTATTCAAAAATCTACAGCCAGCCTAAATTGCATTTGATAGAGACATGCAAGAAGAAACATGGAAGAATCTTTTTAATTGTATTTTACAGTTTTGTCTTCACTTGTAACCTGGTGATACATAAACCAAGTAGAAGCTAGTAATTAGATAAGAATTTTCCTGAGCTGTTTAGAACTATCCAGAGAGAAAATCATCTAGTTTGTACTAGAAAGCAGCTGTGATTTTAATTCTTTGAATCACGATTTTTCTGAAATAACACATCTCTGGTGGAACAACAAATCCACCAAAACAGTTTTTTAAGTTCTTTTGTGTTCTTTACATTTGTTTTGAATATATATCTGTTCTATAGCTTAAGCAATTACACACATTTTTCACTACAACACTTAGCCTTAGAAACTACTCAAAACTTGAAAAAGTTTTGAGATTTACATTCAACCCCCTTCTGTAAATCTCATTGTTAGTCCACTGGGAATAACAATGTATCAGAGCTTGCTCTTAATATACAAAGAGTTTAAAGATCTATTTCTGCTAACATCAGAGTAAGAAGGAATTGGTGTAAAGATTCCAATCCTGGAAAGAGATAACTATCATCACTGGAAGGTGAAGATGCATTACATCTTCTCTCTCAAGATGAAAGCTATATCAACTGCATTGAAAATGGTCCTCACATCCCATACAAGGTGGAACAACTGCTACTGCAACAGTTGCTGTTGGACAGTCTATTCTCCAAGCCAAAGGCAGAATGGACTGTTGAAGATATTGAAGAGGTCCCCAGGACAAGAAAGCCTGAACATTCTGTTTAATGGCCTGGATCAAGATATGTTGACAATGTCATCAACAGCCAAATTGCTAAGGAAATTTGGGATACTGTGCAGCTTATCTGTGAAGGCACTGAGCAAGTTAGAGGAAACAAAATGCACGCTCCTTCCATATTCACAGTATGAATATTTTCACTTTGAAGGAAGGAGAATCATTGAATGATACCCTCAACAGATTTCAGAAACTTGTTTAATGGATTGAAGGTATGGGGAGAATCTACCAAGTCACGGACTCCAATTTAAAATTTCTAAGGTCTCTACCAATAGGAATGGAAGCCTAGGACTTGTTTCTCTAAGAAATTCTCAAGATTTATAAGGGGGGGGGGGGGGGGGGGGGGGGACTTCTTCACACTTGAAAGATTATATGGAATTTTGAAGACTAATGACCTTGAGATGGAGCCACGCAATGGAGCTGTATTGGAAACAGGTAATAGAGAAAGGAGGACTCAGTTGCACTTGTAGCTGACAGTGAGAAGGTGAAGCCAGGAATGAGGGAAAGACAATGCCAAGTCTCAAAATTGGCACAAGCAAATCAGATCAAGCAAGGGTAAAGAGCAAGTAGCTGAGGATGAAGACAATTTCCAGTCAGGATGACTCTGATAATATTGATGAACATCTGGCTTTTCTGTCCAGGAGGTTTGCAAAGATGAAGTAAGGAAAAATACAAAATTCACTAAGCCAAACAAAACATGGTGGACAAATTAAAGTTCAAATGTTACAACTATGGCATTAGTGGACACTTTGCAAAGTGAGTGTAGGAAGCCAACCTCTGATAAAAGAAATTTGAGCAAGTTGATTACAAAAAGAAGTATTTTGATTTGCTCAAACAAAAGGAAAGAGCTTTTCTCACTCAAGATGATTGGGCAGCAGATGGGGTCAATGAAGATGATGATATGGAATATGTCAACCTAGCCCTGATGGCTAATTCTGATGAAATGAAACTAGTTCATCAAGCAACCAGGTAATTACTACTGATCTCTCTCAGCTTTCAAACATGAATGCAATGAAGCCATAAATGATATGTCCAATGCAATTATATCATTGCGTGGTTTCCCTTAAATCTCTAGCTAAAGAAACACTAGGATCAAAGAGAATAATGTGTTTTTAAGTGATAGGAATGCTGTGTTAGAGAATCAGGTAATTGAGCTTGAAAAGATTAAACGTAAATGCTTGACTGTTGAAAGTGAACTAGAAGAAGCTGTAAGAAAGTAGAAATTCTTTCTAAATAGTTAGAAAGTGAGCAAGAGGTAATCAAGGCCTGGAAAACATCTAGGGATGTTAGCGTTCAGATTGCCAAGGTTCAGGGAATTAAATCATTCTGTGAGGATGCCTGGAAGAAAAACAAAAGGAGTTAGAATTAATTGATGGATTGTCAACAGATGTGGAATCAACGGATGATGAAAGTTATCTGTTGAAGGAAGAAAAGGAGCATCGTTGAAGGCTCATCAATTAAAATAGGCAAGTAATTTTAAAAATAAAAATCTCAATAAGAAGAATGATTCAACTCTCAAGAACCTTGTCAAAGAAGGAGCTAGCACATCCAAAGATGTCAGTAAGGTGAATATAGGACACATGACTTTAGATTAGCTGAAAAATAGGCTTAAGTTGGTTGAGGATAAGAAGGAAACTAAAAAAAATCTAAAAGAAATGGGAAGGTAGGGATTAATAACATAACAATTACACACCTGATAGGTATGCTCCTAGAAAAAGCTGTGTGCATTGTAAAAGTGTTAATCACCTATCTGATAATGTAAATCTGTTAAAAATGCTCCCATATCTTCAAATCCCTCCATGCCTAACATGTCTATGTCACATCTGCATGCCATGCCTGTTATGTCTCATCAGAATCCCCATGCACATTTTGCAACATATGCCATATATTAATAATCCTTATTTACTACATTTAGTATGCCTCAAATGCCATACAATATGCCTATGTGGAATAACATGTTTGCACAATCTATGCCTTATCAAATTCAATCAAATGTGCTAAATGATTTTGTGACTAACCCTACACTTCAACCAACCACATATGAGATCAAGGTTGACCCAAAGTTACCTAAGTCAAAAGATGCAGGAGGAATGAAGTCTAAGAAAAGACTAACAAGGCTGGACCCAAGGAAACTTGGGTACCAAAATCAACTTGATTGATTTTGTTGTGGTGCAAGGGAAAAAGAAGGAATCTATGGTACTTGGGACAGTGGTTGTTCAAGACACACTGACAGGAGATTTTACCCTGCTCACAGAGTTTAAGGAGAGAGCTGGCCCTAGCATAACCTTTGGAAATGACAGCAAAGGATTCACTATGGGACATGATTCAGATTTGATCATAGAAAGGGATTTTCTTTAAGCGAACCAGCCTATCCTTGTATGGACTTATGTGGTGGTTGGAGCAAAGACATGGCTTGATTTCAAAAGAAAATGTCATCATTGATGAAGTTACATTGGTTGATGGTCTCAACACAACTTATTGAGCATCAGTAAACTATGTGACAGAGGGAATATGTTTCCTTCAATTCTGAAGCCTGTATTGTCACAAGTAAAAAGGACAATAAAGTGGTTCTAACTGGAGTTAGAAAAGGGAATGTGTACTTAGCTGACTTCAACTCTACGAATGCAGAAATCCATTACTTGTCTTTTCAGCAAAGCAAGTGCAGTTGAAAGTTGGCTATGGCACAAGAAGCTGTCCCATTTGAATTTCAAGACAATGAATGATCTAGTCAAAAGGACTTAGTTAGAAGAATGCCTCTAGTGGAATTCACAAGGGATGGACTGTGTGATGCTTGTCAGAAAGGAAAGCACAAAGAAAGTATCATTCAATAAGAAGCTTGAATCTGCAATTGATGAACCATTACAATTGCTACACATGGATCTTTTTGGACCAGTCAATGTATTGTCAATTTCAAGGAAAAGATATTGCCTAGTGATTGTTGATGATTTCTCTAAGTTTTTCATGGGTCTATTTTCTTGGATCAAAGGATTGAAGCTAGTGAAATCATTATCAATCATATCAAGCAAGTCAACAATCATCCTGATTTCAAAGTAAGGAATATTAGGAGTGATAATGGAACTGAGTTCAAGAATTCAACCATGAAGTTGTTTATGTCAATATTTATAATTACAACTCAGATAAGTAAGGGTAAACTAAGTTAACAACAATTAAAAATTAGTTTGTGGCACTTTAAGATGATAGGTAAGGAACTTCGGTATTTAAACTCTAAATTACCTAAACGAGTTGAAGAAAGAAATACAATAACTTGAACCATAGCTAATTTAGGGTTCAATAGTTTCAAATAATGACATTCATTACCAATCATTTTAAAATACTAACAAAACTAGTTACAGTCGTTTTTACTTCAGTTTTATCCCTACATATTTGATCATTTGTGTTTACAAAAAATGAAAAAAAAAAGTAAACCAACAACCATAATAACACAATACTAGAACTTTTCACAAACCGACCATCAGAAAACAAAAGATATCTCACATTTAAATAGGTCAGTTCAGATTCACAGCTCATTCAGCAAAAATAAATTACATTATATTATATTTCCAAGTAAATGATACATTAATATTTACATATGTAGCTCAAGTAAAGCAACATACAAGCATATAAAATAGATCAATAAATGATACAAATATCCTCATGGTACATAAACTGATCTAAACAATTGACCACATCTCCTAATAAAAAAAACAGAACAAACTTATCCAAATCTATCATATACAGAGAGGTAAGATTCATATAAACAACCTTAATAGTTCAGCAAAAATAATATATCAAATTATATCTATAATTAAGATACAATCTTCACACAAGCAACTCAAGTAAAACGATAATAGAAGCTTGTACACCATAATTAATGATATAGATATATATTAAGTAACCAGTCATCTAAAACATTAAGGTAGTAGAGGATAAACAAGTTGAAACAAAGATAGATACTTGCATCTTAAATTTATGCAAACTAAACAAGAAAATTTCAGATTTATCACATACAAAGGGATAAAATACATACACACTGCTCCTTATTTCAACAAAAGAAATGTTTATCAAATTATATTTATAAATTATAGGATTTAATCTTTACATGAGTACTAAAGTAAAACGATAACAAAAACTTGTAAAACTGAATAAATGATATAAATATATGTTAAGTAATCGGTCCCTCAAAAATATTATAATAGAGGAGAAACAGGTTGAAAGAAACAGAAACTTGTACAACAAAATAAATGATATAGATATATGTTACGTGACCGATCCTCTAAAGCACACATTAAGGTAGTAGAAGACAAACAGTTGGAAACAAAGATACAAAGATAATGCCAATATTTTAAAATTACTGAAATATAGCAGAGAATTTATGGATCTACCACATAGAAGCTGTAAATTCATATATATCAAATTACAATTACAAGCTAAAATATACAATCTTTACCGAAGCAACTCAAGTAAAGCAACAAGAACAAAATAAATGATATAGATGTGGACATGGTGTTTATACAAGGCAAAATAAACATATCCCCCTAATAAAATCACAAAAAGAACACAACCACAAACACACACTAAAAAATGAAATAAAACCTTGAGAAATTACCGGAATGGAGTGAAATGACCAAGATTTCCGTGCAACTTGATTCTTATAGATAAAGGGGGAGTGAAATGAAGGAATTATAGCTGTTTATTCCTTTGTATATAGATATAGATGTATGTATGTATTCGTATCTAATTTTTCTAGCACACAGCAAGGTGGTGAAAGGGCGGCAAGATAGGGTTTTGATGAAAATGACGAAAAGTGCTATGGTATTTGTACTAGGTGGGCTAGTTAGGGTTTGGTCTATCTGGGCTTTAAGATAATTTAGGTTTTGGGCTTTTTGTTATATATTATTTGTTCAAATTTAAAAATAAGAGCCTGGATATATTTTTATTAATATCTAATATTGTTTAGAATCACAAATACTTAAACTATTGGATGTTTTTGGTGATAACTCATAATATATTTAGTTGTGTTTTTTTATTAGGTAAAAATATAACTCAAATGCACTTCACACTAGGATCAAAGAGAATAATGTGTTTTTAAGTGAATTATATCATTTGCGTGTTTCCCTTAAATCACTAGCTAAAGAAAACACTAGGATCAAAGAGAATAATGTGTTTTTTAAGTGATAGGAATGCTGTGTTAGAGAATCAGGTAATTGAGCTTGAAAAGATTAAACTTAAATGCTTGACTGTTGAAAGTGAACTAGAAGAAGCTGTTAAGAAGTAGAAATTCTTTCTAACAGTTAGAAAGTGAGCAAGAGGTAATCAAGGCCTGGAAAACATCTAGGGATGTTAGCGTTCAGATTGCCAAGGTTCAGGGAATTAAATCATTCTGTGAGGATGCCTGGAAGAAAAACAAAAAGGAGTTAGAATTAATTGATGGATTGTCACGGATGTGGAATCAACGGATGATGAAAGTTATCTGTTGAAGGAAGAAAAGGAGCATCCGTTGAAGGCTCATCAATTAAAATAGGCAAGTAATTTTAAAATAAAAATCTCAATAAGAAGAATGATTCAACTCTCAAGAACCTTGTCAAAGAAAGAGCTAGCACATCCAAAGATGTCAGAAAGGTGAATATAGGACACATGACTTTAGATTAGCTGAAAATAGGCTTAAGTTGGTTGAGGATAAGAAGGAAACTAAAAAAAATCTAAAAGAAATGGGAAGGTAGGGATTAATAAACATAACAATTACACACCTGATAGGTATGCTCCTAGAAAAAGCTGTGTGCATTGTAAAAGTGTTAATCACCTATCTGATAATTGTAAATCTGTTAAAATGCTCCCATATCTTCAAATCCCTCCATGCCTAACATTTCTATGTCACATCTGCATGCCATGCCTGTTATGTCTCATCAGAATCCCCATGCACATTTTGCAAACATGCCATATATTAATAATCCTTATTTTACTGCATTTAGTATGCCTCAAATGCCATACAATATGCCTATATGGAATAACATGTTTGCACAATCTATGCCTTATCAAATTCAATCAAATGTGCTAAATAATTTTGTGACTAACCCTACACTTCAACCAACCACATATGAGATCAAGGTTGACCCAAAGTTACCTAAGTCAAAGATGCAGGAGGAATGAAGTCTAAGAAAAGACTAACAAGGCTGGACCCAAGGAAACTTGGGTACCAAAATCAACTTGATTGATTTTGTTGTGTGCAGGGAAAAAGAAGGAATCTATGGTACTTGGACAGTGGTTGTTCAAGACACATGACAGGAGATTTTACCCTGCTCACAGAGTTTAAGGAGAGAGCTGGCCCTAGCATAACCTTTGGAGATGAGAGCAAAGGATTCACTATGGGATATGGCTTGATTTCAAAAGAAAATGTCATCATTGATGAAGTTGCATTGGTTGATGGTCTCAAACATAACTTATTGAGCATCAGTAAACTATGTGACAGAGGGAATACTGTTTCCTTCAATTCTGAAGCCTGTATTGTCACAAGTAAAAAGGACAATAAAGTGGTTCTAACTGGAGTTAGAAAAGGGAATGTGTACTTAGCTGACTTCAACTCTACAAATGCAGAATCCATTACTTGTCTTTTCAGCAAAGCAAGTGCAGTTGAAAGTTGGCTATGGCACAAGAAGCTGTCCCATTTGAATTTCAAGACAATGAATGATCTAGTCAAAAAGGACTTAGTTAGAGGAATGCCTCTAGTGGAATTCACAAGGGATGGACTGTGTGATGCTTGTCAGAAAGGAAAGCAAAAGAAAGTATCATTCAGTAAGAAGCTTGAATCTGCAATTGATGAACCATTACAATTGCTACACATGGATCTTTTTGGACCAGTCAATGTATTGTCAATTTCAAGGAAAAGATATTGCCTAGTGATTGTTGATGATTTCTCTAAGTTTTCATGGGTCTATTTTCTTGGATCAAAGGATGAAGCTAGTGAAATCATTATCAATCATATCAAGCAAGTCAACAATCATCCTGATTTCAAAGTAAGGAATATTAGGAGTGATAATGGAACTGAGTTCAAGAATTCAACCATGAAGTTGTTTATGTCAATATTTATAATTACAACTCAGATAAGTAAGGGTAAACTAAGTTAACAACAATTAAAAATTAGTTTGTGGCACTTTAAGATGATAGGTAAGGAACTTCGGTATTTAAACTCTAAATTACCAAAACGAGTTGAAGAAAGAAATACAATAACTTGAACCATAGCTAATTTAGGGTTCAATAGTTTCAAATAATGACATTCATTACCAATCATTTTAAATACTAACAAAACTAGTTACAGTCGTTTTTACATCAGTTTTATCCCTACATATTTGATCATTTGTGTTTACAAAAAATGAAAAAAAAAAGTAAACCAACAACCATAATAACACAATACTAGAACTTTTCACAAACCGACCATCAGAAAACAAAAGATATCTCACATTTAAATAGGTCAGTTCAGATTCACAGCTCATTCAGCAAAAATAAATTACATTATATTATATTTCCAAGTAAAATGATACATTAATATTTACATATGTAGCTCAAGTAAAGCAACATACAAGCATATAAAATAGATCAATAAATGATACAAATATCCTCATGGTACATAAACTGATCTAAACAATTGACCACATCTCCTAATAAAAAAACAGAACAAAACTTATCCAAATCTATCATATACAGAGAGGTAAGATTCATATAAACAACCTTAATAGTTCAACAAAAATAATATATCAAATTATATCTATAATTAAGATACAATCTTCACACAAGCAACTCAAGTAAAACGATAATAGAAGCTTGTACACCATAATTAATGATATAGATATATATTAAGTAACCAGTCATCTAAAACATTAAGGTAGTAGAGGATAAACAAGTTGAAACAAAGATAGATACTTGCATCTTAAATTTATGCAAACTAAACAAGAAAAATTTCAGATTTATCACATACAAAGGGATAAAATACATACACACTGCTCCTTATTTCAACAAAAGAAATGTTTATCAAATTATATTTATAAATTATAGGATTTAATCTTTACATGAGTACTAAAGTAAAATGATAACAAAAACTTGTAAAACTGAATAAATGATATAAATATATGTTAAGTAATCGGTCCCTCAAAAATATTATAATAGAGGAGAAACAGGTTGAAAGAAACAGAAACTTGTACAACAAAATAAATGATATAGATATATGTTACGTGACCGATCCTCTAAAGCACACATTAAGGTAGTAGAAGACAAACAGTGGAAACAAAGATACAAAGATAAATGCCAATATTTTAAAATTACTGAAATATAGCAAGAGAATTTATGGATCTACCACATAGAAGCTGTAAATTCATATATATCAAATTACAATTACAAGCTAAAATATACAATCTTTACCGAAGCAACTCAAGTAAAGCAACAAGAACAAAATAAATGATATAGATCTGGACATGGTGTTTATACAAGGCAAATAAACATATCCCCCTAATAAAATCACAAAAAGAACACAACCCACAAACACACACTAAAAAAATGAATAAAACCTTGAGAAATTACCGGAATGGAGTGAAATGACCAAGATTTCCGTGCAACTTGATTCTTATAGATAAAGGGGGAGTGAAATGAAGGAATTATAGCTGTTTATTCCTTTGTATATAGATATAGATGTATGTATGTATTTGTATCTAATTTTTTCTAGCACAGAGCAAGGTGGTGCAAGGGCGGCAAGATAGGGTTTTGATGAAAATGACGAAAAGTGCTATGGTATTTGTACTAGGTGGGCTAGTTAGGGTTTGGTCTATCTGGGCTTTAAGATAATTTGGGTTTTGGGCTTTTTGTTATATATTATTTGTTCAAATTTAAAAAATAAGAGCCTGGATATATTTTTATTAATATCTAATATTGTTTAGAATCACAAATACTTAAACTATTGGATGTTTTGGTGATAACTCATAATATATTTAGTTGTGTTTTTTTATTAGGTAAAAATATAACTCAAATGCACTTCACACTAGGATCAAAAGAATAATGTGTTTTTTAAGTGAATTATATCATTTGCGTGTTTCCCTTAAATCACCTAGCTAAAGAAAACACTAGGATCAAAGAGAATAATATGTTTTTAAGTGATAGGAATGCTGTGTTAGAGAATCAGGTAATTGAGCTTGAAAAGATTAAACTTAAATGCTTGACTGTTGAAAGTGAACTAGAAGAAGCTGTTAAGAAAGTAGAAATTCTTTCTAAACAGTTAGAAAGTGAGCAAGAGGTAATCAAGGCCTGGAAAACATCTAGGGATGTTAGCGTTCAGATTGCCAAGGTTCAGGGAATTAAATCATTCTGTTAGGATGCCTGGAAGAAAAACAAAAAGGAGTTAGAATTAATTGATGGATTGTCAACGGATGTGGAATCAACGGATGATGAAAGTTATCTGTTGAAGGAAGAAAAGGAGCATCCGTTGAAGGCTCATCAATTAAAACAGGCAAGTAATTTTAAAAATAAAAATCTCAATAAGAAGAATGATTCAACTCTCAAGAACCTTGTCAAAGAAGGAGCTAGCACATCCAAAGATGTCAGAAAGGTGAATATAGGACACATGACTTTAGATTAGCTGAAAATAGGCTTAAGTTGGTTGAGGATAAGAAGGAACTAAAAAAAAATCTAAAAGAAATGGGAAGGTAGGGATTAATAAACATAACAATTATACACCTGATAGGTATGCTCCTAGAAAAAGCTGTGTGCATTGTAAAAGTGTTTAATCGCCTATCTGATAATTGTAAATCTGTTAAAAATGCTCCCATATCTTCAAATCCCTCCATGCTAACATGTCTATGTCACATCTGCATGCCATGCCTGTTATGTCTCATCAGAATCCCCATGCACATTTTGCAAACATGCCATATATTAATAATCCTTATTTTACTGCATTTAGTATGCCTCAAATGCCATACAATATGCCTATATGGAATAACATGTTTGCACAATCTATGCCTTATCAAATTCAATCAATGTGCTAAATGATTTTGTGACTAACCCTACACTTCAACCAACCACATATGAGATCAAGGTTGACCCAAAGTTACCTAAGTTAAAAGATGCAGGAGGAATGAAGTCTAAGAAAAAGACTAACAAGGCTGGACCCAAGGAAACTTGGGTACCAAAATCAACTTGATTGATTTTGTTGTGTGCAGGGAAAAAGAAGGAATCTATGGTACTTGGACAGTGGCTGTTCAAGACACATGACAGGAGATTTACCCTGCTCACAGAGTTTAAGGAGAGAGCTGGCCCTAGCATAACCTTTGGAGATGACAGCAAAGGATTCACTATGGGATATGGCTTGATTTCAAAAGAAAATGTCATCATTGATGAAGTTGCATTGGTTGATGGTCTCAAACACAACTTATTGAGCATCAGTAAACTATATGACAGAGGGAATACTGTTTCCTTCAATTCTGAAGCCTGTATTGTCACAAGTAAAAAGGACAATAAAGTGGTTCTAACTGGAGTTAGAAAAGGGAATGTGTACTTAGCTGACTTCAACTCTACAGATGCAGAATCCATTACTTGTCTTTTCAGTAAAGCAAGTGCAGTTGAAAGTTGGCTATGGCACAAGAAGCTGTCCCATTTGAATTTCAAGACAATGAATGATCTAGTCAAAAAGGACTTAGTTAGAGGAATGCCTCTAGTGGAATTCACAAGGGATGGACTGTGTGATGCTTGTCAGAAAGGAAAGCAAAAGAAAGTATCATTCAGTAAGAAGCTTGAATCTGCAATTGATGAACCATTACAATTGCTACACATGGATCTTTTTGGACCAGTCAATGTATTGTCAATTTCAAGGAAAAGACATTGCCTAGTGATTGTTGATGATTTCTCTAAGTTTTCATGGGTCTATTTTCTTGGATCAAAGGATGAAGCTAGTGAAATCATTATCAATCATATCAAGCAAGTCAACAATCATCCCGATTTCAAAGTAAGGAATATTAGGAGTGATGATGGAACTGAGTTCAAGAATTCAACCATGAAGTTATTCTGTGAAGAAAATGGGATCATGCATGAGTTCTCAGCTCCAAGGACTCCACAACAAAATGGTGTGGTAGAAAGGAAGAACAGATCACTAATTGAAGCTGCAAGGACAATGCTTGAAGAGTCAAAACTCCCAACTTACTTTTGGGCTGAGGCTGTTAACTATGCATGTTACACTCAGAATATTTCTCTAATCAATCAGGAAAAAGGCATGACTCCCTATCAATTATTCAAGAGAAGAAAACCAACTTTAAACTTTATGCATGTCTTTGGTTGCAAATGTTACATCTTAAGGAATCAATCTGATCACAAAGGGAAGTTTGATGCAAAGGCTGATGAAGGAATATTTGTTGGCTATTCTGCTGGAAAATCTTATAGGGTCTACAATCTAAGAACCAACATTGTCATGGAATCTGTGCATATTGTGTTTGATGATAAAAAGATTGATGGACTAACAGATGAGGGACATCATGGACTCAAATTTGACAACATTGAGATATATTGTGATGATAGTGAAGATGAGAATGATGAAGAAGGCATCTCAAGAAGAATTCAGAATCTGCCTTTGGATAATGCACAGAATGCTGCATCCGTTGAAAGTCATAATTCAGCTTCCGTTGAAAGAAGCAATGCAGTATCCGTTGAAAGACAAAGTGCATCATCCGTTGAAGTTCATAATGAAGCATCCGTTGATCACAGTCTGTCAACGGATAATCAATTCACTTCATCAGTTGATAGAGCTCCCAATTCCTTTCAAAGGATCAGCAACTCAGGGGGAGTTTCAACCAATCAACATTCTATCTCACATCATGACAATACTGAGGCAACCTCATCTAGAGTTAATCTACCACCTCAAAGGAAATGGACCAAGAATCACCCTTTTGAACTGATCATTGGTGATGCTACATCTAAAGTACAAACTAGAAGGGCTACTCAAGATGAATGTCTGTATAGTAGCTTTCTATCACAGAAGGAACCTAAGAGAGTGGAAGAAGCTCTATTGGATCCAGATTGGATTTTAGCAATGCAAGAGGAGCTAAACCAATTTGAAAGGAACAAAGTATGGAAGCTGATACCCAAGCCAAAGAACAAGAGTTCTATTGACACAAAATGGGTATTCAGAAACAAGATGGATGAAAATGGCATTGTCATAAGGAATAAAGCCAGATTGGTTGCTAAAGGCTATTCTCAACAAGAAGGAATAGATTTTGATGAAACATTTGCTCCAGTTGCCAGAATTGAGGCCATCAGAATCTTTCTAGCCTATGCAGCCCATGCCAATTTCAAAGTCTATCAAATGGATATCAAGAGTGCATTTCTAAATGGGGAATTGGAGGAAGAAGTTTATGTAAGCCAACCTCCAGGATTTGAAGATCCAAACTTTCCAGACTATGTGTATTATCTGTTGAAAGCACTCTATGGACTAAAACAAGCACCTAGAGCCTGGTATGAAACTTTGTCAAAATTCCTTCTGGATAATCACTTCACAAGAGGTACTATTGACAAAACTCTCTTCTTTAGAAATGTTAATGGCTCTAAAATACTTGTTCAAATTTATGTAGATGATATTATATTTGGATCTACTGATGATAAGCTTTGTAAAAAGTTTGCTAAGTTAATGCAAAGTAAATATGAAATGAGCATGATGGGAGAGCTAACTTATTTTCTTGGTTTACAAGTTAAACAAGTTAGTGGTGGAATTTTCATTAGTCAAACTAAATACATTTATGATCTTTTAAAGAAGTTTGACTTAATGGATTGTTCATCTGCAAAAACTCCCATGGCCACTACCACCAAGCTTGAATTAAACAAGGCTGAAAAGTCTATGGATATTTCAAGTTATAGAGGCATGGTTGGCTCACTTTTATATTTAACTGCTAGTAGACCTGATATAATGTTTTCTACATGTCTCTGTGCTAGATTTCAAGCTGACCCTAAAGAATCTCACTTAGTGGCTATTAAAAGAATCTTCAGATATCTCAAAGGGACTCCAAATCTAGGAATTTGATACCCTAGAGAGTCTAGTTTTGATCTAATTGGCTACTCAGATGCAGATTATGCAGGCTGTAAAATAGACAGGAAAAGCACAACTGGCACCTGTCAATTTCTAAGGAACAAGCTTGTGTCATGGTTCAGCAAGAAGCAAAATTCTGTTTCTACATCAACAGCTGAAGTTGAGTATATTGTTGCTGGTAGTTGCTGTGCACAGATACTATGGATGAGGAATCAACTATTTGACTATGGTTTGACTGTTGACAAAATTCCAATATTCTGTGACAACACAAGTGCCATTGCCATTACTGAAAATCCAGTGCAGCATTCAAGAACCAAGCACATTGATATCAAGTACCACTTCATTAGGGAACATGTTATGAAAGGCACAGTGGAACTTCATTTTGTTCCAAGTGAAAAGCAGATTGCAGACATATTTACCAAGCCACTTGATGAATCAACATTCACAAGATTAGTAAGTGAGCTAGGTATGCTTAATTATTCATAAATTTATGTCCTCTATATAATTTGCATTGAAGCCTGAAATGAATTTGCTGCAAGAACAAAGTTGGCTTTAAGTAAGACCTATCCTATCAACGGATATTCCCTATCCGTTGAAAGCCAAAATTGTTCTATCAACGGATGTTCATTATCCGTTGAAAGACAAATACATTTCTGGTAATTTTATCCCTCAACGGATAAATTAGTGTTGGTCATCAACGGATAACTATTTACCTTATCCGTTGAAGTGTCACATCAGTTACTTTCAGTAAGTCACAGTCATTGATTTCTTTACTTAACCGTTGATACAGATATACACTGTTGTATGTATTTGTTTTAAAGGCAGTTTAGAATTTCTACAGTTTTATTTATTCTTGAACGGCTGTAATTTACTTAAAAGTATCATTTTATTTACGTTTTAATTCAAGAAAGTATAAAAGCCCATTGAACTCTTATTTTCACTTTACGCTTTCTTGCAATTTTCATTCTCCTTCTCTCCCAAAATTCTCAAGTTTTTCTCTGCAACCTCTACTCACAACAATGGCACCAGTAGTCAAATTAAGTCTCAAACAGGATTTGTTTATGAAAAGAATAATTTCGTAGCCTTGGTTGAAAAGAATGAAGCCCATTCTGATTATCACAAGATGATGGACTTCATCAAAAATTGCAAACTGAGCTATGCAATGCTGGAAGCCCCAACCATCTACTGTGAGGTGATTGAGGAGATTTGGACAACTGCAGAGTTCAACTCCACATATATGACTATTGCCTTCTCTCTCAAAGGTAAGGATTATTGCATTAACTGTGATGGTATACAGTCTTGCTTTAAGTTGCCTGAGAATAATGCCATAACACCACACATTGATAAAGATGTATCTGCTATGTTAGATTCCATAGGCTATGCTTTTGATTCTGCTAGTTTAGGTAGCATTAGAAGGAAAGGCCTTAGGAAAGAATGGAGTTTTCTTGGAGATGCCTTTATTAAGGTTTTCTCTGGGAAGATTAGCAATTTTGATGCCATAACTTCATCTCTTGTTAATATTCTTTATATGCTAGTTTCTGATAGGTACTTTAATTTTAGCAACTGTGTCATGCTAGAATTAGGTTCCAGATTAGGTAACAAAGCTAATAGACCACATAACATCTACTATGCTAGATTCTTTATGTTATTGGCTAACCATGTTGCTGAAGGATTGGTCATATCAAATGAGAATAATAAACTCAAATGTTGGGCACAAGAGAAAAGGGTCCTTGCAGACCTTGTGAGAATGAACCTCAACAGCCAGGTGCCATTGGTATATTTGCCAATCATGAATGCACCACAGGTAAGTGAGGTAAACACTTCTATAACTCCTACTATTTCCAACCCCATTGTTTCTTTGCCTTCTAGTGTGGCCATGGAATCTGTGTCTTTGTCCAAACAGGTTCCTACCAAAGCCACCAAAACTAAAGTTTCAAAACTCAAGTCAAAGAAAACTACCTCTGTTGTTTCTCAAAAGACAACCATTGTAACAACTACCAAAAACCCTGAAGGGAGTGAACTTGGTGTGAGTGGTGAGGGGAGGGGTGAACATCAAGAAACCCCCCAGGATAAGGTGGGAGAGGTGAGTGGTACCCAAGTCAGCCAAGCCACAGTCTCTCAAAAGACTGTGGTGGTTCAAAAGGAGTCTAACACATCCCTAGTTGCATCCTCCCAAAAGGATGTAACTATTGAAAATAGTCCCCAACCAGGGACAAAGAACAAAAGAGGGAGGGACACTGAAGCCACACATTCACCAATTAAAGCCTTTTCAAGGAAGAAGAAGGCCAAGACCCTAGTTTCCACACAAGGGGCACACACAGCACAGATACATCCACCTGTATTTGAGCCTTCACAAATTCAGCTTGATGTGATTCCAGCAAATATGGAGTCACAGCCCCATTCTCTCATAATAGAAACACACCAATCATCAAACTCTCCATCACCCTCTCTGGATGTGGATATGATATTCACATCAAGTCCTGATTCTCCCTCATTAAAACTCAGGGAGGAGCCCCACTCAAAACCTGATGATCATCATCTTTTAGATGGTTTGTTGGATCATCAGCCAATTCTTTCAGATATGGTTGAAGAATCTGTGTCACCTCACTTAAAATCAATTCACACAGATTCAACAATTATGTCACTTTCTATTTCAACATCTTTTCCTTCTTCAACGGATATCTCTCATCCGTTGACAAGTGGTTGTTCTTCAACGGATAAGCTTAACAGCAGTTATCCGTTGATACCATCAGTTTCTACTTCAACGGATACTCCCTATCCGTTGATGGTCTCTACACACTTAACAGAAACAATTCCAACTGTAGATGATATGGTTACTGTACAATCACTTTTAGGTTTGAGGGAAGGGAGTGATCTTTTGAGTGAGAGGCTGGGTTGCTCCCAGGCAAAAGGAGAGGTTGAGAGTCACCATATGCATGTTATTTCTTCCAGCATGGTAAAAGTGAGTGAGAGGAGTGCCACCTTAGAAGGTGAGGGTGAGGGTGTGAGGGTGTGTGTGAGCCAGGGGGAGCCCCTGATACAAGAACATAGAGAAAATGAGAGAAAGGCAGGTATAGAAGCTATAAGGGTGGATCCAGCCATTGCTAGTGAGTCAATGACAGTGGATGATGCAGAAAAGGAAAGACAATTTCAGCAACATTACAAAGCTGTAATTGATAACATTTCCTTGGATGCTGACACTTTTACTCATCCTATTTCATCCTATCAATTATTGGCTGCTCAGGGCAATGTGGAGGCAGAACAGACTTTAAACATTGTACACACTTCAGAATCTCTTCTCAGAGACAAAGCTGCTGTTAACAGGCTGCCTTCTCAAGCTGGTGAGCCATCTGAAGAATTTGGAGTAAATTCTAATGATGATGACTCTGATTCTTTGGATGAGAGCATGAACTTAGGGGGAGTAGCAGGCCCAAGTTCTATTCCAGATCTTCCTGAATGGGCATGGGCAAAAGTATCAACACCAGGAGAGTTTGGTGTCACTTTGGTCAGACAAGTTATGACAATTCAGAAGGCCCTTCAGGAGACTACAGATGCTGGTACCAAGGCACTACTTCAAGCTCATCTGGAATCTCTGCATCTCTTGCAGTTGCAGTATTTCAAACAGAATCTAAGTGTGGATGAGCTCAAGCAGGACATTGCTGATCTGAAATCCTACAATGCTGAGAAGTTGGATTCAGTCATACCTTATGGTACTATGCAAGATTTGTTGGGGAGACTGAGGAAAGAATCTGATGTTGACAAGAGGCTGGCCAGATTGGAAACCAGAGTTCAGATCATTGAAGACTCTATGGTCACTATTCTTCAGAATCAACAAACTCAAACAAATCTACTCATGCAGCTGGCAAAAGCACAAGGCTTGACCCCTACCCTTGATGATAACAAAAAGGGGGAGAATAAAGGGGAAGGGGAAGGAGAGCCATCAACAACAGTTCAAATTTCTCAAGTGCTAGTTCCTGCCATCACCACTTCTCCAATTATTCAAATCAAAGGAAAGCTTGATGGAATTGATCTAATCCAGATAGCAGTAGCTGAATTGCAAGTCAAAGAGCAAAGGAAGAAGATTGATGAAAAGATGTAACAAATATTTGGTTCTACAACTTTTCAATCACAATCTGTGAAGCACAGCACAAAAGTGGAATCAATTATTATGGAGCTCAAGCCAGTAGGGAGGAATAAGGTTGGAGAGACCTCTTCCAAGAATCTGAAACCTATGGTTCTCAAGCCCAACAACAGATCCAATAAGGACTCTACAAAGAATCCTCTAAGCCTTGCTCAGATGAAAGGAGTGGATTTTCCTCTTCCAAAGCCTGATGAAGACAAGCTGTTGGGTAGAAGTATCACAAAGTTCAAAGAGACCATGGATGTGGCTGTAAGGAGGAACATGGCTATTATCTTCAGAGAGGGAAAGAGCATATGTGTGATGCAAGGACATCCCAAATTCTCAATAGCCAAGAGGGAAGAAACCAGAAGGTTGAAGGAAGAATCCAAACAGCTAAAGGCTGACAAAAGAGCACAAGCAAAGCTTGAAAAATAGCTAAAGTCAAGTCAGGCTGAAGAACAGAAAGAAATTGAAGACAAAAGTGAAGATGAAGCTATGGGGGACATGGTTGATACTGATATGGAAGAAAGAAGTATGGAAAGAGAAGAATGGCAGAAAGGGAACAGAAAGAAGGCCAATGCAAAGAGAAAGATGGTAGATGAGACTGAAGAAACCCAATCAATATCCAAACCACTACCTTCTATTCATGAACCCATTGTGCCTGACCCCTTCATAAATATTCATGGTGAAACAATCATTCCTAAGGAGGAACCAATTGATTGGGACACCATCAAATTGCCCACCTTTCTAACCTCTTCTCCACCATCAAAGAAGCAGAAAAAAAGAATCAAATCAACACCCTCTAAAGCCTCAATCAAATTCACACAGAAGCCTAAGCCTAAGCCTCAAGCCTCTAAGGATGATTATGTTCACATTTGTGACATAAAAGAATTTTCAGACATTGAACTCTATCTGGATAAGCTGGAGGAAGTAAGGGGAATAGCTGCCTACAGACAGCTACCAGAAAGACTAGTGTTCAAATATAAAGGAAGTGGGGAAAGAACTTGGCCTCTCTACAGGATTATGAATGAAGGCTACTCTACCTTGGTTAGAGTCTACTCAGCCATACAAAGGGATTCTGGCTTTACCAGGACTGCCAAGACTGAGATTCTCAACAAGATTGCCAACATAAGGAAAACTTGGTGGGAGCCCAATGCCTTGCCTAGAACATTACTCATTCAAGAAAGAGGAATTACAGTTCACAAATCACCTCATTGGTTGATGGAGTTTAGAGACAACAAAGGAGTCAGAAGATTTTTCAAAATTGAAGATCAGCTCAAGATTGCCAGTAATGAAACTCTCAAGGATATGCAATCTAAGTTGGACATCAATGAAGAAGATGAAGCTGAATTCTACAGATAACTTCAACTTCAAATAGAGGAGAATGACCAGAGGCTAGGAAAGAAAACAAGGAATCAAAGGAAAAGAAACTAATCTACTCAGGCTAAAGGAGCACCCTTGGAAACAATGTAATTCTTCAATTCCATCTCAGCATACACATTTTTGCAGCACTTTTGAATTTCTGCTTTATTACAGTTTATATATTTGTCAAGTATTTTGTTATCATCAAGCTGAACCCAAATTTATGCCTACAGTTCTAGTAGACATAAATAGGGGGAGATTGTTAGGAATATGGGTATTAGTTTGATGATAAGTTAAACAAAATACTTAAGTAGAAATCTAGTGTTTGTAGCCTCAACGGATAAGACCATCTTGGCTATCCGTTGAAGGAGTAGCTTTACTTAACAATAAGTTTAGTATTGTAGCACATTTCATTCTCTGGATTCAAGTTGTAATTCTTAGATGTTGTAGGAAATTATCAGTCATGTTGACTACTAGTGTATATGCAAATAGGAGGGCTAATTGTAAATATTTCATGCCTTGTAATTTTGTATAAGTGAAGAAGTATCAACTGATATTGAAGACCTTCAACGGATAAGAAACAAAGCTTCAATGGATGTCTCTAATGCTTCAACGGATGAGTGCTTTAACGGATAAAGACTTCAACTGATAATGCATCAACGGATAAAGCTTCAACGGATAAAACCTCAACGGATAAGGCATCAACGGATGAAAGCTTCAACGGATGCTTAGTTCATTAGCAGTTGATAGTGACAATTCACAAGCTGACAGAGGCACATGGGTTGACAGAGACAATAACTTGAACCATAGCTAATTTAGGGTTCAATAGTTTCAAATAATGACATTCATTACCAATCATTTTAAAATACTAACAAAACTAGTTACAGTCATTTTTACTTCAGTTTTATCCCTACATATTTGATCATTTGTGTTTACAAAAAATGAAAAAAAAAAGTAAACCAACAACCATAATAACACAATACTAGAACTTTTCACAAACCGACCATCAGAAAACAAAAGATATCTCACATTTAAATAGGTCAGTTCAGATTCACAGCTCATTCAGCAAAAAATAAATTACATTATATTATATTTCCAAGTAAAATGATACATTAATATTTACATATGTAGCTCAAGTAAAGCAACATACAAGCATATAAAATAGATCAATAAATGATACAAATATCCTCATGGTACATAAACTGATCTAAACAATTGACCACATCTCCTAATAAAAAAAACAGAACAAAACTTATCCAAATCTATCATATACAGAGAGGTAAGATTCATATAAACAACCTTAATAGTTCAACAAAAATAATATATCAAATTATATCTATAATTAAGATACAATCTTCACACAAGCAACTCAAGTAAAACGATAATAGAAGCTTGTACACCATAATTAATGATATAGATATATATTAAGTAACCAGTCATCTAAAACATTAAGGTAGTAGAGGATAAACAAGTTGAAACAAAGATAGATACTTGCATCTTAAATTTATGCAAACTAAACAAGAAAATTTCAGATTTATCACATACAAAGGGATAAAATACATACACACTGCTCCTTATTTCAACAAAAAAAATGTTTATCAAATTATATTTATAAATTATAGGATTTAATCTTTACATGAGTACTAAAGTAAAACGATAACAAAAACTTGTAAAACTGAATAAATGATATAAATATATGTTAAGTAATCGGTCCCTCAAAAATATTATAATAGAGGAGAAACAGGTTGAAAGAAACAGAAACTTGTACAACAAAAGTATTCTCCCTTGTGGAAAAGTATCTGTTCTAGTAAAGCATATAGGAAGATGAAATGTAAGCCGCACTTTCATCCGTTGAAGGAACAGGAAGAAATAATTCGCGAGGGATCGGCAATTGGTCTTGTGGTAAATTGCATTAATCTCATGGAAGGTGCTTCAAAACTATATTCCTCTTGTGACATCACTTCCATTGAAACTATTTTGAAAACTCTTGATATATTCAAACCTCATGGGTTTGATGTTGATAAAGTTGAAGCAGCTCTGACCCAACTAAAGTTGAAGAAGCAAAAACTCGAGGACCTGCAGAAAGACTACAAGGAAAGTGGAAAGTGAGATATCAAACATTATTGAAGAAGATCCTCAACATGTTTATCACCGTGTTTTTCTTCTTCGACAATGTTTGATATCTTGCTTTTAATTTTCCTTCTAGTCTTCTACAGTTCCTCAAGTTTTTGCTTCTTCAACTTTAGCTGGGTTAGAGCTGCTTTAACTTTATCAACATAAAACCCATGAGGTTTGAATATATTAGGAGTTTTCAAGAGAGTTTTAGTGGAAGTGATATCACAAAGGACTGCAGTTTTGAAGTACGTTCCATAAGATTAATAAAATTTACCACAAGACCAATTGTCGATCCCTCGCAAAGTACTTCTTTATGTTCCTTCAAAAGATAGAATTGCGGCTTACGTTTCATCTTCCTATATGCTTCACTAGAACAATTACTTTTCCACAAGGGAGAATGCTTAACAAATGGAACACTCTCCTCATTCCCCATAAAATCAATGCTCACAACGGCAGTTTTTCCAAAATCTCCACCATCTTCATTCTCCATAGAAACAGTGCTCAAAATGGAAATCATTCCAAGATCTTCACCATCCTTATTCTCCATAACCACAAAATAGAAAGTAGATAACAAGAAAAAAAAATTATACCAGATCTTATTTATTAGTTCAAAACAGCATCAGATGTGAGAACATTGTTAAATTGAATTAATATAAGGAAGCTTTATTGGGTTACATTTATGTCCGCACTAATCTCTTACCAATATTAAACTCCCATTTATTACTAAGTGTGTAACATTTTCATATTTATTTCTTTTCGATGATCAGTTCGTGAAAGATTCCGATTTAGTGTCATTGTTATCCATGTATGTACTCGTTACTCATTTATTTATGTCAATATTTATAATTACAACTCAGATAAGTAAGGGTAAACTAAGTTAACAATAATTAAAAATTAGTTTGTGGCACTTTAAGATGATAGGTAAGGAACTTCGGTATTTAAACTCTAAATTACCTAAACGAGTTGAAGAAAGAAATACAATAACTTGAACCATAGCTAATTTAGGGTTCAATAGTTTCAAATAATGACATTCATTACCAATCATTTTAAAATACTAACAAAACTAGTTACAATCGTTTTTACTTCAGTTTTATCCCTACATATTTGATCATTTGTGTTTACAAAAAATGAAAAAAAAAAGTAAACCAACAACCATAATAACACAATACTAGAACTTTTCACAAACCGACCATCAGAAAACAAAAGATATCTCACATTTAAATAGGTCAGTTCAGATTCACAGCTCATTCAGCAAAAAATAAATTACATTATATTATATTTCCAAGTAAAATGATACATTAATATTTACATATGTAGCTCAAGTAAAGCAACATACAAGCATATAAAATAGATCAATAAATGATACAAATATCCTCATGGTACATAAACTGATCTAAACAATTGCCCACATCTCCTAATAAAAAAAACAGAACAAAACTTATCCAAATCTATCATATACAGAGAGGTAAGATTCATATAAACAACCTTAATAGTTCAACAAAAATAATATATCAAATTATATCTATAATTAAGATACAATCTTCACACAAGCAACTCAAGTAAAATGATAATAGAAGCTTGTACACGATAATTAATGATATAGATATATATTAAGTAACCAGTCATCTAAAACATTAAGGTAGTAGAGGATAAACAAGTTGAAACAAAGATAGATACTTGCATCTTAAATTTATGCAAACTAAACAAGAAAATTTCAAGATTTATACATACAAAGGGATAAAATACATATACACTGCTCCTTATTTCAACAAAAGAAATGTTTATCAAATTATATTTATAAATTATAGGATTTAATCTTTACATGAGTACTAAAGTAAAACGACAACAAAAACTTGTAAAACTGAATAAATGATATAAATATATGTTAAGTAATCGGTCCCTCAAAAATATTATAATAGAGGAGAAACAGGTTGAAAGAAACAGAAACTTGTACAACAAAATAAAAACAAAATAAATGATATAGATATATGTTACGTGACCGATCCTCTAAAGCACACATTAAGGTAGTAGAAGACAAACAGTTGGAAACAAAGATACAAAGATAAATGCCAATATTTTAAAATTACTGAAATATAACAAGAGAATTTATGGATCTACCACATAGAAAGCTGTAAATTTATATACATAACTGATTCAATAAAAAAATATATCAAATTACAATTACAAGCTAAAATATACAATCTTTACCGAAGCAACTCAAGTAAAGCAACAAGAACAAAATAAATGATATAGATCTGGACATGGTGTTTATACAAGGCAAAATAAACATATCCCCCTAATAAAATCACAAAAAGAACACAACCCACAAACACACACTAAAAAAATAAATAAAACCTTGAGAAATTACCGGAATGGAGTGAAATGACCAAGATTTCCGTGCAACTTGATTCTTATAGATAAAGGGGGAGTGAAATGAAGGAATTATAGCTGTTTATTCCTTTGTATATAGATATAGATGTATGTATGTATTTGTATCTAATTTTTCTAGCACAGAGCAAGGTGGTGCAAGGGCGGCAAGATAGGGTTTTGATGAAAATAACGGAAAGTGCTATGGTATTTGTACTAGGTGGGCTAGTTAGGGTTTGGTCCATCTGGGCTTTAAGATAATTTGGGTTTTGGGCTTTCTGTTACATATTATTTGTTCAAATTTAAAAATAAGAGCCTGGATATATTTTTATTAATATCTAATATTGTTTAGAATCACAAATACTTAAACTATTGGAGGTTTTTGGTGATAACTCATAATATATTTAGTTGTGTTTTTTTATTAGATAAAAATATAACTCAAATGCACTTCACACCTTGTAATGGTTTTTTATATTTCAAAAGACACTTTTTTCTTTTAAAATATCAATGTACAGCTAATTTTACCAAAGTTATTTGAAGATTAAGAATTTATTGCTTTAAAGATAAATATTAAATAAAATTTGTATAGATGTTTTAAATTTTGTTGAATGATTTATTCAACTGAGACCTTAAATATTTTTTTGGATATTGGACATTTGGCTATATTTGATTTGGAATAAAACATTCATTGTAATAAGGTAAAAATTCATTTGAACGTATAATATCTTATCTTTTATCATCTATGTGATGAAAGGCGTATTTCATTGTGATTTAATATATTAAAATTTTGTTTATATTTTATTTTTAAAAAAAATATAAAGATATAAAAATGAACTTATTTAGATTACAAGTAAATTCATATTATTTTGGTCGTATGCTCATATATTACGATTTGGGTTTTAAGTAGAATTCTACCCACCACATTAGTAGAGTTTGTAGCCGATGTGATAAGATAACACAATTCTGAACTATTATAAAAATACTGAATTCACCAAAAAAAATTCATTTCTATAATGAATCTAACGGGCTTTCGGAACTCGAGATAAATCAGTAGTCGATGTAAAGCAGTTAATGAGCATACTTGGCAACAAACTTCTGGTTCGTAAGATGGTTTAACAATATTACTCGCTATCAATGCACTTTATAATGGGCTTATAGTACTACGGGCTTAACAAGCTTGCGGAAATCAAAACTAATTGTTGGTCGACATTATCGGCTCAACGGGTACACTTAGTATTGATAGTAGCCCGGTTCTTACATTTTTGGGGACTTTGATGAAATAACAAATTAGGGCCCATTTTTAAAAAAAAATGCTACCATCTTATTTAGAATAATTTAATATTTAGGCAAGAAAATTACAAAAAATAAAGTTCTAAAATTTTTTACCATTTGACGCATAATCTAATGATTTATAAAAAATGGGTTGTACTATTTTCCAAATTTTCAAAATCAGTAGCGATGGACTATTCGAGCGTACTTATCTTTATTTAAATTTAAAAAGAAACACGTTATCATATTCAATTGGTGTTCAAAATTTGTAGGAGGTTTAATTTTAATACTTGCTTAATTTCTTGAAAAATATTAAATTTTACTAATATGTTTAACCATAACGGGTGATAATTTTGAGAATAAAAAGAGTTTGAATTTGAGAATAGAACGGAAATAAGTGAAAATGATTTAATTTTTGTTAAAATTAGAAGTATCAAGTGTATAATAGAGTGAATTTATTTTTCTTTCAATCTCTAAAATAGAACAATAATGAAATCTAAAAAAATATGAGCCCCCTTCTAAGTCGGGGCCTAGGCGGTTACACCTTTAAATTAGCCTCAAAAACGGGTATGATCAACGTACTTTGAGCTCGTACTGTTTACTTAGCACCAACAGAATTTTTTAATGGGCTTATTAAAATCTATAAAAACATACTTTTATTAGAATATATTATTATACATAATAATATAATATTATAATATCAATATTACCAGTCTTATATCTCAAATAATATAAATATATTTATTAAAATATAAATAAAATTATAAATATAAAAATAAACTCGTGCATCGTACAAGGGGTTGTTGGCCAGTATTTATAGTTAGTGGGACTAACATCAGCAAGACTTTCAACTCGAGCTGTTCAAAACAGGCTTTTAATTATGGAAAAGGGTAGTAATAAATTTTTAAGGATCGACATCCGCATTATCAACAGAGAAGAAAGAGAAACACTCTAAAAAAGAACGATTCGTTAGATGTATTGAACGTGAAAGTTATTAGATCAAATTATACTAGTACAAACTACGTAAATGAATGTTATTACATAGGTATATATTTTGATTTTGTAATTAGTGTGCGTCACTTTTATAAGAAATGTCACTTAATAAAAGAAATTCATTTGTTAAACGACCTACAATTACACACATTTATGTATCTATATTTTTTATATTATAATTAGTGTTAGCGACTTTTACAATAAATGTCAACTTAACAGAATAAATTCATTTGTATGACGATCTATAGTTATTATATACAAAAGGTGGATACGTGATTGACATACTTTTTGGTAAGCCACTTTTTCACTTTATTATTAAATTAGTTATTTCGAGTTATGATTAATAAATCATATATATATATATATTTGCATTTTTATTTTTATTTTTATTTTTCAACCTCTCGGATATATTTTGACGCTCACATTTATGAGTGGCGCTAAAAACAAATTACACGATTGCGAGGAACTTATAAATTCATCTATATTTAGTTTAGATTTTAAAATTTCATTGTAATACGGTGAAAATTCTGTGAATCGGGCAATATCTTATCTCTAACAATTTGGGCGATAAAATGTGTATTCCTTGATGATTTAATATTTTGAATTTTGATTGTATTTAGTTTGAAGTTTTTTAAAATATTCTTAAGAATATCATGGGCTTATTTCGATTACAAGTAATATATACGGATATATGATCTTCTTCCAGATAGAATCCTTAGGCTTGATACTGTTTTAGGAAAAAGACTCCGGTCTGCTCCTTTGCATTTTTAAAGACTTTAAGTGTTCCAAGTACAGAATACAAATTTAGATAACAATACAGCTAACTTAGGGTTGGCCCCAAACTTAACTGATTACTGAAAATAACTATTCATTAATCTTCCACCCAGATCATAGATGCTAATCTTTGACATCATCTATTATATATTACAATCTCCCTCATCTTGTTCATTATGAAATTATGCACAAGTTCTGGTTGATGATGTTAAACCTTTATCTAAATGCAGAACCCAATTTTCCCATCTGATCTTCTTTTGTGAGTTGCATTTAGATTTATACTTCCTTCTCCCCCTATCAAGAAAAGAATATTATTATCTGGAAATATCCATTAGCTGTTTTGGCATTTAGATATATTCTCCCCCTTTTTGATATTATCTTCAGGAAGAAAGATCCCCGCTTGATGCACATTGTTCAAGCTTTTATCAATGTTTATATAGAACACTATAAACAGCTTCAAGCTTTAGTGAAGTCTGTAGTGATGAGTTTATCAAGTAGAATAGAATAGGAAATACCTAAGCTCTCTGTTCTTTTGAATAAGTAGTCTCACTACTTCTCACTGCACTATCCTCATGATTTTTAAGAGTCAGAGTAACCTCATAAGGATTGCTAAATCCAGACACTCATCTACCTCTCCTTTTGCCAGGAAGGATCCTACCTCTCTTATTTTCTGTGATTCTCTCAATCTTTTCTCACATTCTCATATGAAAGGCTCAATTATTGTTTATCCTACAGAAATAAGAGGTGGCAGGGAAGAGTTAATATATGATCATATGATTAGGGGAAATCCATATAGGTCTAATCATACTCATTTTACCAGAATAGTGAGTGCATAAGCATCTGTGACTGGGGTCACAGTTTGACTCACAGATTGCTCTATGGTTATGACAGTGTGTTGTCCTCCACTTGTAGTGGGAACCTCCAATTGAATTGGAGGGGATTTGACTGGGTTATTGTCATGTGCACCAGCCTCAAACCCTTGTGTGTCTTGCAATACACTGGCACTTGAATGTGCTAAGCTTGCCTCCCCTATGACAGGATCATGGGCAATTGTACTCCTAGCTTCAACTACAGAGGCAATTTCTGCTAGGGTTATGAGGGGAGTTGTTCCTTCATGAGGAACCTCCAATTAAATTGGAGAGAATTTAGATAGCTCCCCCTCAGGAGTACTATCCTCAAACCTTTCAGTCTGTGAGGACTGTTTTGCACATTAAGGTGCATTAGAGATATCCATGGGGTCTTCTGTAAAGACTGATGAACCCCCCATATTTGTGATGGTGTCATCAAGGTCTACCCCAGCATGTAGCCTCTCACCATCTAAATGAGGTGTCTGGGTGGTGAGCAAAGCTTCTTGAGCTAAGTCACTTGATTTTTGGTGCACTTGAGAAATGGAGTCAAGTGTAATTGGGATAGAATAAATATTGGATATAAGAAATTGTTGCTCAGTTGTGAGTGTTAGAAGCTCCCCCTGAATAGATGAGGGAGCTTCAAGAGATGTGCTCTCACAGTGAGTGCCTTCCTTGTTTCTCCTACCATACACTTTAATTGCTTCTGGTGCAGGCTGTGCAGACTCACTCCTGGTTGTTTTTACAACTGCATCATGTTGGGAGGATGTAGAGGAAGATAGAGTGGTCAGCTCAGTTTGTTTACTTCTTTTGGATCTTTTGACCAGAGGTGGTACTCTTTCAGCTTTCTCCTCACCACTCTCATTTAACGCAGCTAGGTTTATCCCATTTCTCTTCTTTTTACTGACCTCACCTTTTTGAGAAGATGAGATAGTTGGTTTCCTAGCTTCTAAAGGTTGTGAAAGAATGGTTGCAGCTTGGGAAGATCCATGTTGGTGATCCTGTGTTTGTACTTCCACAGGTTCAGGAATTATAGATGTACTAGATTGTGCATTTAATCTCATTCCATGCATATGATAAGGATAGGTCCTAAATCTTTCCTAACATAAATGGAGTAATTTTCAGACTTACATTGACCTTATTCTTTGTAGTAAGTGAGCCAAATATTATCTTGGACACTTGCTTACAATTGCCTATCTTAGTACTATCTATACCATTCAACAGATGTATGTCAGCCACTTTATTATTTAAAGTGGACATATTAAATCTAGGAAAGAATATTTCCTTACCTCTAGCTGTTAGGGGCATAACCAACCTGGTTGCAAGTTCTTCCAGGATCAGTAGACCAACATCCAGGTGTCTGTTGTGGGCAATTGAATACACCGGCTTTTGCACAATACTTGAGATATTATCATATCCAGTTCTTCTGCAAGTAAAGGCCCTTACTATAGAGTCAAAGATGAATGACCACTCATTCCTTAGATTGGTTCTGTTTAAGCTTGGCAGGTTGATTCTCCCACCATAATTGATGAAGTCCATAAACTCAGTCAGCTCATCAGGAGTGGGTACCTCCACCAGATTCTCAGTTGGCAGCCCTAAAGCTCTATTCACATCTTGATCATTGAATTCTATTTGTTGGCCTCCAATTGTGCATGTCACCACCAGAGAGAGAGAGTTGTTGTTAACATCAGTCCTCACTACAGCTGTAGTCCAGAAATCATGCAGCACATCTAGACACGGTACTGGATTTGCAGTCAAGGCACCTGCAAGATAGGATTCAGACAGCAGTTTTACAAACCCCTTGAAACTATCAGGAGCTTGGTTTGCATCAGTGAAAGCAAGATAATTAGTTCCTTTTTCCGGGATAGATGCCCTAGCAACATTTTGAGCCATAATTGATTAATGAGAATGAATGGGTAGGAAAGATCTCTGAGAAAGAATGAAAAATGAGAGAGAAAATGGTTATGGATTGAAAGCTAGGTCACTTTAGTTCTCGAAAGCTGTAAGTATGTATCGAGAAGTCTGGGTATTTATAGTAAAAGAAGATGACTTGTCGAGAACTCAAAAGTAGACATTTGGAGTTTTTCTATCCAGAAGTCATTTAGAGAAGTGAAGTACATATCGAAAAGTCATTTTAAATCACTCTTATAGAGAACTCAAACTTGACTTATCGAAATGTCAAATAAATACCTGGTTTGTCCCCAAAAGTGGACTGAATTAATTCTAACTTTTACTTGAATAAATTCAAAATAAAATTAGAATGCATTTTCCCAAAGTATTTTACTAAAATATTTTATCAATTTAAATTATCTCAGTTCTGAGTTATTGATAAGTTAAAGGATTGTACTTGTAGAGAACTCTGTGTATGAACATTATTAGAGAACTTTACAAGGACTTATCGATAAGACATTTTAAATCTATCGAGAAGTCACTCGAGAAGTCAGTAAGTTAGCTTATTGAGGACTCACTCGAGAAGTCCTAAAGTGACTTGTCGAGAAGTCAATTGATACTTATCAAGAACTCAGTTTTCTAAATAGTTTTGGTTATTGTAATTCTGCCTTGAGTTAATTTTACATATTAAGGATGTAAATTAACAACTAAGCAGTTTACTCAGAATTTGAAAAATTCCAAGTTAATTAAATTTGAAAGAAAAATATACAGAGATTTCTGAAATATTTATAATTCATATTTCAGTTAATTTCCAATTTAATCAAATTAATTTTGATTTACTGGAGATTAATCTGCTGCACAACATTAGTTGAGTTCTTGCCTTAGGATGAAGAATTGAGCAATCCAATTTCACTTACAAGTCTTAGTGAAAGTTTCTTCATCCAAAGGTTTAGTAAAAATGTCAGCTAGCTGTTTTTCCAGTTGGTGCAAGAAGTTTTGATGCTAAATCAGGATACAGGTCTTAGAAAGACACAATTTGTATCTATGAAACCAACAGCTCCAAAACTGATTCCCTTGGAATGTCATAATCTCAAGTTGAGCTTCCTTCTAGTATCTCAAGTTGAGCTTCCTTCATACTTTACTTCCAGTTCAAGATAAGCTTTGTCTTTCTTTACCTTTTTGGGTTTCCTGCATTCTGTAGCAAAGTGGCCTAGTTCATCACAATTGAAGCATCTTATATTAGATCTGTCAATAGATCCAGTTTTGTAACCACTCTTGCTGTCAGAATTGTACTTCCCTTTCTCTTTCCAGTTGTTGTCTTTGTTGAAGGATTGTCCTTTATTCTTGAAATACCTTGGCTTCTTTACTCTAATGTTAGAGAATTTTCTAGCTAGATAGGCCATAGACTGATCTAGCTCATCCAGTTCTTCAAGAGTGTAAAACTTATCCTTTTCTATCTCTAAGATGACTTGCTCCTGTGAATTATTTGTTCTCTGCTCACTTGATAAGGCATCTGAAGTTTGATATCTTAGTTCATTATTGAATGAGTGGCTTTCATTAATAATTAAAGCACTTGATCCATCCACAACATGTCCTTGACCAGACCTCAGTGATTGCCTTTGAATCATCTCTAGTTCATATGTTTTAAGAATCCCATATAGAACTTCCAGAGTTATTCTGCTCAAGTCTCTTCCTTCCCTGATTGCTGAGACTTTTTGTTCCAAATGGTCAGGGAGAGTAAGCAAGAACTTTATATTCACTTCTTCAGCTTCATAGTATTTGTCATGAAGCTGCAAGTCATTTATCAGCTTGTTGAATCTTTCAAACACATGAGTAATGCTTTCCTTAGGCTTAGCCATAAAACCCTCATACTGTGAAATCAGTATCCTTCTTTGATTTGATCTAACCTCCTCAGTTCCTTCTCACAGTATCTCAATCTTTTCCCATATCTGCATGGCAGTGTCAAAGTTGATAATATTGTTGTTCATCACATTGTCAAGTGACTCAATCAATATCATTTGCAAGCTGCTATCCAAGGAAAATTTCTCCTTTTCAGAATTTGTATACTCAGCAGGATCTTTTGGAGCATAATGAGTTGGTATGACAAGGTCTCCATCTGTAGATTCCTCAACCCTTATCATAGGAATGAAGGGTCCATTCTTGAGGATCTGAATGTAGAATGGATTTGCCATCCTGATAAACAACATTATTTTCTTTTTCCAAAGAGTGTAGTTAGCTTTGTCAAAGGTAGGAATTTTGATGCTACTGATTTTCTGTGTATTCATTCTTCGAAGATCTCAAATCTATTTTCTTTCAGATTTTGCTCTGATACTACTTGTTCGGTAATGAATCACACATAGAGGGGGGTGAATGTGTTTTTCTAATTTTAGGCTTTTCTTGAAAGATAATGGTTGAACAAAATAAATTAAATCTTGTATAGAAAAGTGTTCATGCAGAAATTAACCTTGCACAAAATAAAGAACACAGATCTTTAAAACTCACTTAATTTTTGTATTAAAAATTAAGATGCTTTGCTACAAAATTTCTAAGCTCTTCGAAGTTAAAGAGCTCAGCTTCTTCTCGAGAGTATTACAAGAATTTTGATCTAAATTGTTACTTCTAACTAGAGGACCAGTGTTAACTGTATAGCTCAGTTAACTGCTGGTTTACACAGTAAATAATAAACATACTATTAGCTTTTCTAAAGTGTCACTTGTCATTTCTATTTATAGAAAAGCAAATCTTCCATTTCTGGCTTAGCGTATCTTTAGTATCCCGTGTTTACTTTAATCTTCCTATGTCAGTTAATCTTTGCCATTGATCTTCACACACTTCAAGCTGCTTTTTGTAGACTTGTCAATCCAGCTGTTGAATTGTTTTTTGATTATTTATCTTGGATATTAAACTGATCTGCAATTCTGTACTTTGAGATTGTACTTCTAGATCTCCAGTTTGATTCATTTGAACACTTGATATCTTGATAAGTACAAAGGCTTATCGAGATCTCTAGTACTCCATAATGAGTTTGGCTTGTAGAGGTCTTCAGCTCATCGAGATCTCTAGTCTTCATAACTTCACTTGACTTGTAGACATCTCTGAGTTCTCGAATGGATATAGACTTGTCGATAACTCTGAGTTCTCTAGTGAAAGAATGACTTTTCGATATCTCTTTGAGTTCTCGAGTAGCTTTCCTGACTTCTCTACTCCCGGTGGATGTTGCTTATCCGTTGAGTAGATATTGCTCATCCGTCGAGTAGATGTATAGTTTATCCGTCGAGTAGATATTGCTCATCCATCGAGTAGATGTTATTCATCCATCGAGTGGATATATAGCTCATCCGTCGAGTAGATATTGCTTATCCATCGGTACTCTCTGGAGTTTGAATGACTTCTCGATAAGTCATTCTGGAGTTCTCAAATGACTTCTCTATAACATTAAATCTGTGACTTGTAGAGATCTTGACTTAGAACATTTTTCTCCAATCAGATTTATTCAACTCCAAGCTTCTTCAAAATTCTTTTGAGGTATGATCTTCTTGATCTTCTTCCAGATAGAATCCTTAGGCTTGATATTGTTTTAGGAAAAAGACTCCAGTCTGCTCCTTTGTATTTTTACAGACTTTAAGTGTTACAAGTACAGAATACAAATTTAGATAACAATACAACTAACTTAGGGTTGGCCCCAAGCTTAACTGATTACTGAAAATAACTATTCATTAATCTTCCACTCAGATAATAGATGCTAATGACATTTTTAGCTCCAGTAATCTTTGACATCATCTATTATATATTACACTAAGTGCTTTGACCGCATAGTTAAAATAATAATTTTTAAAATTTTCTTTTTTTGAATAAAAATATATAACTTAAAATTTTATATACAAAAAGATAATTTTCACTTTACGGTCAATGAATCTTGAGATGTGTGCATAAAATAAAGAGACAAATTAAAATGAAACATATGGAGTAAGTTTAACATTTGGAATCGATATATGTATATATATATGTATATATATATATCATTTTAGAAAGTGGAGGGAGAGAAACACTTTGAGATAAAAGAGATACAAGAAATATATTAGACACAAAAGTTATTAGATCAAATTATACAAATAACAAAGTTCACCAATATTTTACATGAGAGTTGTTAAAGATATCAAATTGGATATGAAATTCTTTTCTAAAATGACACCACATTAGTGACCATTTGGATAATTTTATAGGTGGAATTCTTTTGAATTAAGGGGAATTAGTTGTTACTAATTGTATTTTAGCCAATCAGACAATAACAAGTGTGATTTGGGATCCATTTTAGTTACCCATTTAGGACTTTTAGCATTTTTATTTTTACATACCTATATTTTTTGGTTTTGTAATTAGTTAAACTATTAGTTGACTCGGATAATTATAGAGAGTCAATTTTTTAGTACTCATAAATTACTTCATTTGTTAAATAATAGTTAAAGTCATATCGAACTTATTACAAAATTCTAACTATATAATAACCTAAACACCTCCACTTACAAATTACCTAATTTTAAATATCTCTTATAAATGACACAAAAAATATTTCTGATCATATATAAGCTTCTCCTCTTGAGATTTCAATTTAAATTTTCTACCATTCCTTTCTGGAGCAAGTAAATTGTCATGTGTGTTGAAGCATTAGACTTTGCTTTTGCCATCATTATGATTTCAACTTTCTATTACTTACCTTGTCTCAAAATACCTTATATTGATTTATCTCTCATCTTTCTGTTGCATAAACCACAAGTTAACTTACATTGAATGCCCAGTTTCCTTATTATACGAGTAGTTGATAACTTCCCCTGAAATACTAACAATATGATAAAATGCAATTCAACGGAGATAATTTACCACAATTCAACGGAGATGATTTACCACATAAGAACTTAATCCAGTTTACTTTTACAAAATTTTCCCTTATTCTCTTATAATCATTGCAATTATAAGCATCTGCAATAGAAAATTTATCTCTTTTACTACCACCCCTTACGTGTTTTCTTATGCTAAAGATTTTCTTCACAACTCATTAAGCCTGCTTAGCAACCTCCATAATTTCAATATTATTTTCCTTAATATTAGAAGCATGCACCATTTTATTCAAAGCACGTAAATAAATTTAAGGGTTAAAAGCCACAAAATCAAAAAACAAATTTAAGGGCTAAATTTGATAGGTTAAACTGAATTTTGAAATTATTAATCAAAACGAAATTATATTGCTTACATGACTCATTGATCAAAACTCAAAAAGATTTTATTAAGAAATGACTATCAATTCCACAATTTACATACTAATTGTCTTATTTAACATTTAAATCGTGTGGATCTTATCATAAATCATAAATTTTCACAACATTCGCTACAATTTCTTGAAATTTAATTAAAAGTTTACAATATTTGAAATTTTCACAATATTCGCTGCAATTTCTTGAAATTTCTTGAAATTTGATTAAAAGTTTACAATATTCGCTACAATATTTCTAATTGTATTTTATCTAAATAAAATCGAAATGTAACCGAATAATATAATAAGGAATACTAACTCATCATGGTCATGAATTAGGGGTTTTTACTCATTGAGTACATAAAAAAAATTATAAATTAAGATTGCAATCTATGAGCATAATAAAGTATAAAAAATACATTTTTTATGCAAATATGCTAATTGGTCGGGCCAATATAGAGTAAAGGCCCTTTTAATCACAATTTAATGTTAAATGGCCCATGATATCACTATCAAAAAAATTGTAGTTAGTCTCATATAATAATGCAAGTTTTTTTCACGGAAAAAAAATTAAAAACTCATGTTTCCCTTGTATAGCCACCAGCAAGTGGGCCTTGTATGATGTATGCAGGTTCAAATTTCACGTGACTTTTTCACCTGTTTATTTTTATTGCAGAAATATTGAAAATACGTTTGCATAAAAATAGTTTTTTCTAAAAATTAGGGAGAAATGCAATGTGAGGATGAGTTTTCTAGATATGCATTTTAAAGTTGTGTTTTTGTATGATATAAAAGGATATTTTTCTAAATTATGATATTTTAAAATATTTTTATTACAGTTGTGATAGAAAGGGCAATTACCGCCAATATAGGTAACTTCCTAAAATAAATTGAATCGGGGATAAAAACTCAAAGTTTTTCTTTCAAGACTAGTTCTAGGTTTCTCCAGTCAAAAAAATAAAATTCTAGGTTAAGAAGGCAAAATCTTGATATTAAGACCACATCTTAATCGTAGATAAATATCTGGAACAAGCACCAAAAAAGTTCAATTTTTGCTATGTGTAGAGGGTTTTTTTGCTTCAAGTAGAATTTAGAAAAAAAATACTCAAATTTGACTTATTTTGAATTATTTATTCTATTATATGGGAAACCATGAGAATTAAGAAAAAAAAATACTAAAAGTTTGACTTATTTTGAATAATTCATTCTAACTATACGTGAAGCGGGCTAGTAAATTGTCAACTTTTGTGTGGGGTGTGTAGAAGTCCACATAAGGCCTGAATCTTGATGCATGTGTGCGGCAAGGACAATGAATCTGAATTTTCTTATAAGATAGTTATATTGTTATAATAAGAAAAAAATCCAAATTTCATTATATCCTAATAAAATAAAAGTAGATTGTGAAGATAAGATATTTTTATTATCCAAATTAAATATCAACATTTTACAGTGAATTTTTTAAAATACAAATCAATACATTCAAATCTATAACACTAAGAAAAAAAATTAAGATCAACTGATATCCCTTTGATTAAATTTCAAAAAAAATTCTAAAAT
>NW_027417170.1:0-69873 GCF_009905375.1 Apium graveolens
CAATATCTTATCTCTAACAATTTGGGCGATAAAATGTGTATTCCGTGATGATTTAATATTTTGAATTTTGATTGTATTTAGTTTGAAGTTTTTTAAAATATTCTTAAGAATATCATGGGCTTATTTCGATTACAAGTAATATATACGGATATATGATCTTCTTCCAGATAGAATCCTTAGGCTTGATACTGTTTTAGGAAAAAGACTCCGGTCTGCTCCTTTGCATTTTTACAGACTTTAAGTGTTACAAGTACAGAATACAAATTTAGATAACAATACAACTAACTTAGGGTTGGCCCCAAGCTTAACTGATTACTGAAAATAACTATTCATTAATCTTCCACTCAGATCATAGATGCTAATGACATTTTTAGCTCCAGTAATCTTTGACATCATCTATTATATATTACAATCTCCCTCATCTTGTTCATTATGAAATTATGCACAAGTTCTGGTTGATGATGTTAAAACTTTATCTAAATGCAGAACCCAATTTTCCCATCTGATCTTCTTTTATGAGTTGCATTTAGATTTATTCTTCCTTTTCCCCCTATGAAGAAAAGAATATTATTATCTGGAAATATCCATTAGCTGTTTTGGCATTTAGATATATTCTCCCCCTTTTTGATATTATCTTCAGGAAGAAAGATCCAGCTTGATGCACATTGTTCAAGCTTTTGTCAATGTTTATTTAGAACACTATCAACAGCTTCAAGCTTTAGTGAAGTCTGTAGTGATGAGTTTATGAAGTAGAATAGAATAGGAAATACCTAAGCTCTCTGTTCTTTTGAATAAGTAGTCTCACTACTTCTCACTGCACTATCCTCATGACTTTTAAGAGTCAGAGTAACCTCATAAGGATTGCTAAATCCAGACACTCATCTACCTCTCCTTTTGCCAGGAAGGATCCTGCCTCTCTTATTTTCTGTGATTCTCTCAATCTTTTCTCACATTCTCATATGAAAGGCTCAATTATTGTTTATCCTACAGAAATAAGAGGTGGCTGGGAAGAGTTAATATGTGATCATATGATTAGGGGAAATCCATATAGGTCTAATCATACTCATTTCACCAGAATAGTGAGTGCATAAGCATCTGTGACTGGGGTCACAGTTTGACTCACAGATTGCTCTATGGTTATGACAGTGTGTTGTCCTCCACTTGTAGTGGGAACCTCCAATTGAATTGGAGGGGATTTGACTGGGTTATTGTCATGTGCACCAGCCTCAAACCCTTATGTGTCTTGCAATACACTGGCACTTGAATGTGCTAAGCTTGCCTCCCCTATGACAGGATCATGGGCAATTGTACTCCTAGCTTCAACTACAGAGGCAATTTCTGCTAGGGTTATGAGGGGAGTTGTTCCTTCATGAGGAACCTCCAATTAAATTGGAGAGAATTTAGATAGCTCCCCCTCAGGAGTACTATCCTCAAACCTTTCAGTCTGTGAGGACTGTTTTGCACATTAAGGTGCATTAGAGATATCCATGGGGTCTTCTGTAAAGACTGATGAACCCCCCATATTTGTGATGGTGTCATCAAGGTCTACCCCAGCATGTAGCCTCTCACCATCTAAATGAGGTGTCTGGGTGGTGAGCAAAGCTTCTTGAGCTAAGTCACTTGATTTTTGGTGCACTTGAGAAATGGAGTCAAGTGGAATTGGGATAGAATAAATATTGGATATAAGAAATTGTTGCTCAGTTGTGAGTGTTAGAAGCTCCCCCTGAATAGATGAGGGAGCTTCAAGAGATGTGCTCTCACAGTGAGTGTCTTCCTTGTTTCTCCTACCATACACTTTAATTGCTTCTGGTGCAGGCTGTGCAGACTCACTCCTGGTTGTTTTTACAACTGCATCATGTTGGGAGGATGTAGAGGAAGATAGAGTGGTCAGCTCAGTTTGTTTACTTCTTTTGGATCTTTTGACCAGAGGTGGTACTCTTTCAGCTTTCTCCTCACCACTCTCATTTAACGCAGCTAGGTTTATCCCATTTCTCTTCTTTTTACTGACCTCACCTTTTTGAGAAGATGAGATAGTTGGTTTCCTAGCTTCTAAAGGTTGTGAAAGAATGGTTGCAGCTTGGGAAGATCCATGTTGGTGATCCTGTGTTTGTACTTCCACAGGTTCAGGAATTATAGATGTACTAGATTGTGCATTTAATCTCATTCCATGCATATGATAAGGATAGGTCCTAAATCTTTCCAACATAAATGGAGTAATTTTCAGACTTACATTGACCTTATTCTTTGTAGTAAGTGAGCCAAATATTATCTTGGACACTTGCTTACAATTGCCTATCTTAGTACTATCTATACCATTCAACAGATGTATGTCAGCCACTTTATTATTTAAAGTGGACATATTAAATCTAGGAAAGAATATTTCCTTACCTCTAGCTGTTAGGGGCATAACCAACCTGGTTGCAAGTTCTTCCAGGATCAGTAGACCAACATCCAGGTGTCTGTTGTGGGCAATTGAATACACCGGCTTTTGCACAATACTTGAGATATTGTCATATCCAGTTCTTCTGCAAGTAAAGGCCCTTACTACAGAGTCAAAGATGAATGACCACTCATTCCTTAGATTGGTTCTGTTTAAGCTTGGCAGGTTGATTCTCCCAGCATAATTGATGAAGTCCATAAACTCAGTCAGCTCATCAGGAGTTGGTACCTCCACCAGATTCTCAGTTGGCAGCCCCAAAGCTCTATTCACATCTTGATCATTGAATTCTATTTGTTGAATAATTAAGGTTGTGTATATGAATTTTACCTCTTTGTATATAATAGATCTGGATAAGTTCTTTTCTGGTTTTTTAATTCGAAGATGTCGGCAATTGTTTAGACCTGTTTATGCACCATGAGGATATTTGTATCATTTTTTTATCTGTATTATATGCTTGTATTGTTGCTTTACTTGAGTTGTTTATGTAAAGATTAATGTATCATTTTACTTGGAAACATAATATAATATAATTTTTTTTGTTGAATGAGCTGTGAGTCTGAATTGGCCTCTTTGAATGTGAGATATCTTTTGTTTTCTGATGGTCAGTTTGTGAAAAGTTCTAGAATTGTGTCATTATTGTTGCTAGTTTACGTATGTCCACTTTTGTAAACACAAATGATCAGATAAGTAGATCTAAAACTAAAGTAACAATAATTATAACTATATTTGCTAGTATTTTTAAATGATTGGTAATGAATGTCGATATTTGAACCTATAGAACACTATATTAGCTATGGTTCAAGTTATTGTATTTCTTTCTTCAAGTCATTCAGGTAATTGAGGGTTAAAATACTGAAGTTCCTTACCTATCATCTTAAAGTTCTACAAACTAATTTCTAATTTTTGTTAATTTAGTTTTACCCCTACTCATCTGAGTTATAATTACAAATATTGGCATAAATAAACGAGTAACGAGTACATGCATGGATAATAATGACACTAGACCGGAACATTTCACGAACTGATCATCAAAATGAACGAAATACGAAAAAGGTACACATTCAGTTATCAATTTGGGAGTCTAACATTGGTAAGAGAATAGTCAGGACATAGATGTAACCCAATAAAGCTTCCTTATATTAATGTAATTTAACTATGTTCTTACATATGATGATTTTTTTAACTAATAAATAAGATCTTGTATAATTTTCTTTTCTTGTTATCTACAATCTGTTATGCAATTATAGAAAATGAGGATGGTAGAGATCTTGGAATGGCTTTCATTGTGAGCACTGTTTCTATGAAGAATGAAGATGGTGGAGATCTTGGAACCGCTGCCATTGTGAGCACTGATTCTATGGAGAACGAGGAGAGTATTCTATTTGTTAAGAATTCTCCCTTGTGGAAAAGTATCTGTTCTAGTAAAGCATATAGGAAGATGAAATGTAAGCCGCACTTTCATCCGTTGAAGGAACAGGAAGAAGTAATTCGCGAGGGATCGGCAATTGGTCTTGTGGTAAATTGCATTAATCTCATGGAAGGCGCTTCAAAACTATATTCCTCTTGTGACATCACTTCCATTGAAACTATTTTGAAAACTCTTGATATATTCAAACCTCATGGGTTTGATGTTGATAAAGTTGAAGCAGCTCTGACCCAACTAAAGTTGAAGAAGCAAAAACTCGAGGACCTGCAGAAAGACTACAAGGAAAGTGGAAAGTGAGATATCAAACATTGTTGAAGAAGATCCTCAACATGTTTATCACCGTGTTTTTCTTCTTCGACAATGTTTGATATCTTGCTTTTAATTTTCCTTCTAGTCTTCTGCAGTTCCTCAAGTTTTTGCTTCTTCAACTTTAGCTGGGTTAGAGCTGCTTCAACTTTATCAACATAAAACCCATGAGGTTTGAATATATTAGGAGTTTTCAAGAGAGTTTTAGTGGAAGTGATATCACAAAGGACTGCAGTTTTGAAGTACGTTCCACAAGATTAATGAAATTTACCACAAGACCAATTGTCGATCCCTCGCAAAGTACTTCTTTATGTTCCTTCAAAAGATAGAATTGCGGCTTACGTTTCATCTTCCTATATGCTTCACTAGAACAAATACTTTTCTACAAGGGAGAATGCTTAACAAATGGAACACTCTCCTCATTCCCCATAAAATCAGTGCTCACAACGGCAGTTGTTCCAAAATCTCCACCATCTTCATTCTCCATAGAAACAGTGCTCAAAATGGAAATCATTCCAAGATCTTCACCATCCTTATTCTCCATAACCACAAAATAGAAAGTAGATAACAAGAAAAGAAAATTATACCAGATCTTATTTATTAGTTCAAAACAGCATCAGATGTGAGAACATTGTTAAATTGAATTAATATAAGGAAGCTTTATTGGGTTACATTTATGTCCGGACTAATCTCTTACCAATATTAAACTCCCATTTATTACTAAGTGTGTAACATTTTCATATTTATTTCTTTTTGATGATCAGTTCGTGAAAGGTTCCGATTTAGTGTCATTGTTATCCATGTATGTACTCGTTACTCATTTATTTATGTCAATATTTATAATTACAACTCAGATAAGTAGGGGTAAACTAAGTTAACAACAATTAAAAATTAGTTTGTGGCACTTTAAGATGATAGGTAAGGAACTTCGGTATTTAAACTCTAAATTACCTAAACGAGTTGAAGAAAGAAATACAATAACTTGAACCATAGCTAATTTAGGGTTCAATAGTTTCAAATAATGACATTCATTACCAATCATTTTAAAATACTAACAAAACTAGTTACAATCAGTTTTTACTTCAGTTTTATCCCTACATATTTGATCATTTGTGTTTACAAAAAATGAAAAAAAAAAAGTAAACCAACAACCATAATAACACAATACTAGAACTTTTCACAAACCGACCATCAGAAAACAAAAGATATCTCACATTTAAATAGGTCAGTTCAGATTCACAGCTCATTCAGCAAAAAATAAATTACATTATATTATATTTCCAAGTAAAATGATACATTAATATTTACATATGTAGCTCAAGTAAAGCAACATACAAGCATATAAAATAGATCAATAAATGATACAAATATCCTCATGGTACATAAACTGATCTAAACAATTGCCCACATCTCCTAATAAAAAAAACAGAAAAAAACTTATCCAAATCTATCATATACAGAGAGGTAAGATTCATATAAACAACCTTAATAGTTCAACAAAAATAATATATCAAATTATATCTATAATTAAGATACAATCTTCACACAAGCAACTCAAGTAAAACGATAATAGAAGCTTGTACACCATAATTAATGATATAGATATATATTAAGTAACCAGTCATCTAAAACATTAAGGTAGTAGAGGATAAACAAGTTGAAACAAAGATAGATACTTGCATCTTAAATTTATGCAAACTAAACAAGAAAATTTCAGATTTATCACATACAAAGGGATAAAATACATATACACTGCTCCTTATTTCAACAAAAGAAATGTTTATCAAATTATATTTATAAATTATAGGATTTAATCTTTACATGAGTACTAAAGTAAAACGACAACAAAATCTTGTAAAACTGAATAAATGATATAAATATATGTTAAGTAATCGGTCCCTCAAAAATATTATAATAGAGGAGAAACAGGTTGAAAGAAACAGAAACTTGTACAACAAAATAAATGATATAGATATATGTTACGTGACCGATCCTCTAAAGCACACATTAAGGTAGTAGAAGACAAACAGTTGGAAACAAAGATACAAAGATAAATGCCAATATTTTAAAATTACTGAAATATAACAAGAGAATTTATGGATCTACCACATAGAAAGCTGTAAATTCATATACATAACTGATTCAATAAAAAAATATATCAAATTACAATTACAAGCTAAAATATACAATCTTTACCGAAGCAACTCAAGTAAAGCAACAAGAACAAAATAAATGATATAGATCTGGACATGGTGTTTATACAAGGCAAAATAAACATATCCCCCTAATAAAATCACAAAAAGAACACAACCCACAAACACACACTAAAAAAATGAATAAAACCTTGAGAAATTACCGGAATGGAGTGAAATGACCAAGATTTCCGTGCAACTTGATTCTTATAGATAAAGGGGGAGTGAAATGAAGGAATTATAGCTGTTTATTCCTTTGTATATAGATATAGATGTATGTATGTATTTGTATCTAATTTTTCTAGCACAGAGCAAGGTGGTGCAAGGGCGGCAAGATAGGGTTTTGATGAAAATGACGGAAAGTGCTATGGTATTTGTACTAGGTGGGCTAGTTAGGGTTTGGTCCATCTGGGCTTTAAGATAATTTGGGTTTTGGGCTTTATGTTACATATTATTTATTCAAATTTAAAAATAAGAGCCTGGATATATTTTTATTAATATCTAATATTGTTTAGAATCACAAATACTTAAACTATTGGATATTTTTGGTGATAACTCATAATATATTTAGTTGTGTTTTTTTATTAGGTAAAAATATAACTCAAATGCACTTCACACCTTGTAATGGTTTTTCATATTTCAAAAGACACTTTTTTCTTTTAAAAGCTAATTTTACCAAAGTTATTTGAAGATTAAGAATTTATTGCTTTAAAGATAAATATTAAATGAAATTTGTGTAGATGTTTTAAATTTTGTTGAATGATTTATTCAACTGAGACCTTAAATATTTTTTTGGATATTGGACATTTGGCTATATTTGATTTGGAATAAAACATTCATTGTAATAAGGTAAAAATTCATTTGAACGTATAATATCTTATCTTTTATCATCTATGTGATGAAAGGCGTATTTCATTGTGATTTAATATATTAAAATTTTGGTTATATTTTATTTTTAAAAAAAATTATAAAGATATGAATAATGAACTTATTTAGATTACAAGTAAATTCATATTATTCTGGTTGTATGCTCATATATTACGATTTGGAATTAAGTAGAATTCTACCCACCACATTAGTAGAGTTTGTAGCCGATGTGATAAGATAACACAATTCTGAACTATTATAAAAATACTGAATTCACCAAAAAAAATTCATTTCTATAATGAATCTAACGGGCTTTCGGAACTCGAGATAAATCAGTAGTCGGTGTAAAGCAGTTAATGAGCATACTTGGCAACAAACTTCTGGTTCGTAAGATGGTTTAACAATATTACTCGCTATCAATGCACTTTATAATGGGCTTATAGTACTACGGGCTTAACAAGCTTGCGGAAATCAAAACTAATCGTTGGTCGACATTATCGGCTCAACGGGTACACTTAGTATTGATAGTAGCCCGGTTCTTACATTTTTGGGGACTTTGATGAAATAACAAATTAGGGCCCATTTTTAAAAAAAAATGCTACCATCTTATTTAGAATAATTTAATATTTAGGCAAGAAAATTACAAAAAATAAAGTTCTAAAATTTTTTACCATTTGACGCATAATCTAATGATTTATAAAAAATGGGTTGTACTATTTTCCAAATTTTCAAAATCAGTAGCGATGGACTATTCGAGCGTACTTATCTTTATTTAAATTTAAAAAGAAACACGTTATCATATTCAATTGGTGTTCAAAATTTGTAGGAGGTTTAATTTTTAATACTTGCTTAATTTCTTGAAAAATATTAAATTTTACTAATATGTTTAACCATAACGGGTGATAATTTTGAGAATAAAAAGAGTTTGAATTTGAGAATAGAACGGAAATAAGTGAAAATGATTTAATTTTTGTTAAAATTAGAAGTATCAAGTGTATAATAGAGTGAATTTATTTTTCTTTCAATCTCTAAAATAGAACAATAATGAAATCTAAAAAAATATGAGCCCCCTTCTAAGTCGGGGCCTAGGCGGTTACACCTTTAAATTAGCCTCAAAAACGGGTATGATCAACGTACTTTGAGCTCGTACTGTTTACTTGGCACCAACAGAATTTTTTAATGGGCTTATTAAAATCTATAAAAACATACTTTTATTAGAATATATTATTATACATAATAATATAATATTATAATATCAATATTACCAGTCTTATATCTCAAATAATATAAATATATTTATTAAAATATAAATAAAATTATAAATATAAAAATAAACTCGTGCATCGTACAAGGGGTTGTTGGCCAGTATTTATAGTTAGTGGGACTAACATCAGCAAGACTTTCAACTCGAGCTGTTCAAAACAGGCTTTTAATTATGGAAAAGGGTAGTAATAAATTTTTAAGGATCGACATCCGCATTATCAACAGAGAAGAAAGAGAAACACTCTAAAAAAGAACGATTCGTTAGATGTATTGAACGTGAAAGTTATTAGATCAAATTATACTAGTACAAACTACGTAAATGAATGTTATTACATAGGTATATATTTTGATTTTGTAATTAGTGTGCGTCACTTTTATAAGAAATGTCACTTAATAAAAGAAATTCATTTGTTAAACGACCTACAATTACACACATTTATGTATCTATATTTTTTATATTATAATTAGTGTTAGCGACTTTTACAATAAATGTCAACTTAACAGAATAAATTCATTTGTATGACGATCTATAGTTACTATATACAAAAGGTGGATACGTGATTGACATACTTTTTGCTAAGCCACTTTTTCACTTTATTATTAAATTAGTTATTTCGAGTTATGATTAATAAATCATATATATATATATATTTTGCATTTTTATTTTTATTTTTATTTTTCAACCTCTCGGATATATTTTGACGCTCACATTTATGAGTGGCGCTAAAAACAAATTACACGATTGCGAGGAACTTATAAATTCATCTATATTTAGTTTAGATTTTAAAATTTCATTGTAATACGGTGAAAATTCTGTGAATCGGGCAATATCTTATCTCTAACAATTTGGGCGATAAAATGTGTATTCCGTGATGATTTAATATTTTGAATTTTGATTGTATTTAGTTTGAAGTTTTTTAAAATATTCTTAAGAATATCATGGGCTTATTTCGATTACAAGTAATATATACGGATATATGATCTTCTTCCAGATAGAATCCTTAGGCTTGATACTGTTTTAGGAAAAAGACTCCGGTCTGCTCCTTTGCATTTTTACAGACTTTAAGTGTTACAAGTACAGAATACAAATTTAGATAACAATACAACTAACTTAGGGTTGGCCCCAAGCTTAACTGATTACTGAAAATAACTATTCATTAATCTTCCACTCAGATCATAGATGCTAATGACATTTTTAGCTCCAGTAATCTTTGACATCATCTATTATATATTACAATCTCCCTCATCTTGTTCATTATGAAATTATGCACAAGTTCTGGTTGATGATGTTAAAACTTTATCTAAATGCAGAACCCAATTTTCCCATCTGATCTTCTTTTGTGAGTTGCATTTAGATTTATTCTTCCTTCTCCCCCTATCAAGAAAAGAATATTATTATCTGGAAATATCCATTAGCTGTTTTGGCATTTAGATATATTCTCCCCCTTTTTGATATTATCTTCAGGAAGAAAGATCCAGCTTGATGCACATTGTTCAAGCTTTTGTCAATGTTTATTTAGAACACTATCAACAGCTTCAAGCTTTAGTGAAGTCTGTAGTGATGAGTTTATCAAGTAGAATAGAATAGGAAATACCTAAGCTCTCTGTTCTTTTGAATAAGTAGTCTCACTACTTCTCACTGCACTATCCTCATGACTTTTAAGAGTCAGAGTAACCTCATAAGGATTGCTAAATCCAGACACTCATCTACCTCTCCTTTTGCCAGGAAGGATCCTGCCTCTCTTATTTTCTGTGATTCTCTCAATCTTTTCTCACATTCTCATATGAAAGGCTCAATTATTGTTTATCCTACAGAAATAAGAGGTGGCATGGGAAGAGTTAATATGTGATCATATGATTAGGGGAAATCCATATAGGTCTAATCATACTCATTTCACCAGAATAGTGAGTGCATAAGCATCTGTGACTGGGGTCACAGTTTGACTCACAGATTGCTCTATGGTTATGACAGTGTGTTGTCCTCCACTTGTAGTGGGAACCTCCAATTGAATTGGAGGGGATTTGACTGGGTTATTGTCATGTGCACCAGCCTCAAACCCTTGTGTGTCTTGCAATACACTGGCACTTGAATGTGCTAAGCTTGCCTCCCCTATGACAGGATCATGGGCAATTGTACTCCTAGCTTCAACTACAGAGGCAATTTCTGCTAGGGTTATGAGGGGAGTTGTTCCTTCATGAGGAACCTCCAATTAAATTGGAGAGAATTTAGATAGCTCCCCCTCAGGAGTACTATCCTCAAACCTTTCAGTCTGTGAGGACTGTTTTGCACATTAAGGTGCATTAGAGATATCCATGGGGTCTTCTGTAAAGACTGATGAACCCCCCATATTTGTGATGGTGTCATCAAGGTCTACCCCAGCATGTAGCCTCTCACCATCTAAATGAGGTGTCTGGGTGGTGAGCAAAGCTTCTTGAGCTAAGTCACTTGATTTTTGGTGCACTTGAGAAATGGAGTCAAGTGGAATTGGGATAGAATAAATATTGGATATAAGAAATTGTTGCTCAGTTGTGAGTGTTAGAAGCTCCCCCTGAATAGATGAGGGAGCTTCAAGAGATGTGCTCTCACAGTGAGTGCCTTCCTTGTTTCTCCTACCATACACTTTAATTGCTTCTGGTGCAGGCTGTGCAGACTCACTCCTGGTTGTTTTTACAACTGCATCATGTTGGGAGGATGTAGAGGAAGATAGAGTGGTCAGCTCAGTTTGTTTACTTCTTTTGGATCTTTTGACCAGAGGTGGTACTCTTTCAGCTTTCTCCTCACCACTCTCATTTAACGCAGCTAGGTTTATCCCATTTCTCTTCTTTTTACTGACCTCACCTTTTTGAGAAGATGAGATAGTTGGTTTCCTAGCTTCTAAAGGTTGTGAAAGAATGGTTGCAGCTTGGGAAGATCCATGTTGGTGATCCTGTGTTTGTACTTCCACAGGTTCAGGAATTATAGATGTACTAGATTGTGCATTTAATCTCATTCCATGCATATGATAAGGATAGGTCCTAAATCTTTCCAACATAAATGGAGTAATTTTCAGACTTACATTGACCTTATTCTTTGTAGTAAGTGAGCCAAATATTATCTTGGACACTTGCTTACAATTGCCTATCTTAGTACTATCTATACCATTCAACAGATGTATGTCAGCCACTTTATTATTTAAAGTGGACATATTAAATCTAGGAAAGAATATTTCCTTACCTCTAGCTGTTAGGGGCATAACCAACCTGGTTGCAAGTTCTTCCAGGATCAGTAGACCAACATCCAGGTGTCTGTTGTGGGCAATTGAATACACCGGCTTTTGCACAATACTTGAGATATTATCATATCCAGTTCTTCTGCAAGTAAAGGCCCTTACTATAGAGTCAAAGATGAATGACCACTCATTCCTTAGATTGGTTCTGTTTAAGCTTGGCAGGTTGATTCTCCCACCATAATTGATGAAGTCCATAAACTCAGTCAGCTCATCAGGAGTGGGTACCTCCACCAGATTCTCAGTTGGCAGCCCTAAAGCTCTATTCACATCTTGATCATTGAATTCTATTTGTTGGCCTCCAATTGTGCGTGTCACCACCAGAGAGAGAGAGTTGTTGTTAACATCAGTCCTCACTACAGCTGTAGTCCAGAAATCATGCAGCACATCTAGACACGGTACTGGATTTGCAGTCAAGGCACCTGCAAGATAGGATTCAGACAGCAGTTTTACAAACCCCTTGAAACTATCAGGAGCTTGGTTTGCATCAGTGAAAGCAAGATAATTAGTTCCTTTTTCCGGGATAGATATCCTAGCAACATTTTGAGCCATAATTGATTAATGAGAATAAATGGGTAGGAAAGATCTCTGAGAAAGAATGAAAAATGAGAGAGAAAATGGTTATGGATTGAAAGCTAGGTCACTTTAGTTCTCGAAAGCTGTAAGTATGTATCGAGAAGTCTGGGTATTTATAGTAAAAGAAGATGACTTGTCGAGAACTCAAAAGTAGACATTTGGAGTTTTTCTATCCAGAAGTCATTTAGAGAAGTGAAGTACATATTGAAAAGTCATTTTAAATCACTCTTATAGAGAACTCAAACTTGACTTATCGAAATGTCAAATAAATACCTGGTTTGTCCCCAAAAGTGGACTGAATTAATTCTAACTTTTACTTGAATAAATTCAAAATAAAATTAGAATGCATTTTCCCAAAGTATTTTACTAAAATATTTTATCAATTTAAATTATCTCAGTTCTGAGTTATTGATAAGTTAAAGGATTGTACTTGTAGAGAACTCTATGTATGAACATTATTAGAGAACTTTACAAGGACTTATCGACAAGACATTTTAAATCTATCGAGAAGTCACTCGAGAAGTCAGTAAGTTAGCTTATTGAGGACTCACTCGAGAAGTCCTAAAGTGACTTGTCGAGAAGTCAATTGATACTTATCAAGAACTCAGTTTTCTAAATAGTTTTGGTTATTGTAATTCTGCCTTGAGTTAATTTTACATATTAAGGATGTAAATTAACAACTAAGCAGTTTACTCAGAATTTGAAAAATTCTGAGTTAATTAAATTTGAAAGAAAAATATACAGAGATTTCTAAAATATTTATAATTCATATTTCAGTTAATTTCCAATTTAATCAAATTAATTTTGATTTACTGGAGATTAATCTGCTGCACAACATTAGTTGAGTTCTTGCCTTAGGATGAAGAATTGAGCAATCCAATTTCACTTACAAGTCTTAGTGAAAGTTTCTTCATCCAAAGGTTTAGTAAAAATGTCAGCTAGCTGTTTTTCCATTGGTGCAAGAAGTTTTGATGCTAAATCAGGATACAGGTCTTAGAAAGACACAATTTGTATCTATGAAACCAACAGCTCCAAAACTGATTCCCTTGGAATGTCATAATCTCAAGTTGAGCTTCCTTCTAGTATCTCAAGTTGAGCTTCCTTCATACTTTACTTCCAGTTCAAGATAAGCTTTATCTTTCTTTACCTTTTTGGGTTTCCTGCATTCTGTAGCAAAGTGGCCAAGTTCATCATAATTGAAGCATCTTATATTAGATCTGTCAATAGATCCAGTTTTGTAACCACTCTTGCTGTCAGAATTGTACTTCCCTTTCTCTTTCCAGTTGTTATCTTCGTTGAAGGATTGTCCTTTATTCTTGAAATATCTTGGCTTCTTTACTCTAATGTTAGAGAATTTTCTAGCTAGATAGGCCATAGACTGATCTAGCTCATCCAGTTCTTCAAGAGTGTAAAACTTATCCTTTTCTATCTCTAAGATGACTTGCTCCTGTGAATTATTTGTTCTCTGCTCACTTGATAAGGCATCTGAAGTTTGATATCTTAGTTCATTATTGAATGAGTGGCTTTCATTAATAATTAAAGCACTTGATCCATCCACAACATGTCCTTGACCAGACCTCAGTGATTGCCTTTGAATCATCTCTAGTTCATATGTTTTAAGAATCCCATATAGAACTTCCAGAGTTATTCTGCTCAAGTCTCTTCCTTCCCTGATTGCTGAGACTTTTTGTTCCAAATGGTCAGGGAGAGTAAGCAAGAACTTTATATTCACTTCTTCAGCTTCATAGTATTTGTCATGAAGCTGCAAGTCATTTATCAGCTTGTTAAATCTTTCAAACACATGAGTAATGCTTTCCTTAGGCTTAGCCATAAAACCCTCATACTGTGAAATCAGTATCCTTCTTTGATTTGATCTAACCTCCTCAGTTCCTTCTCACAGTATCTCAATCTTTTCCAATATCTGCATGGCAGTGTCAAAGTTGATAATATTATTGTTCATCACATTGTCAAGTGACTCAATCAATATCATTTGCAAGCTGCTATCCAAGGAAAATTTCTCCTTTTCAGAATTTGTATACTTAGCAGGATCTTTTGGAGCATAATGAGTTGGTATGACAAGGTCTCCATCTGTAGATTCCTCAACCCTTATCATAGGAATGAAGGGTCCATTCTTGAGGATCTGAATGTAGAATGGATTTGCCATCCTGATAAACAACATTATTTTCTTTTTCCAAAAAGTGTAGTTAGCTTTGTCAAAGGTAGGAATTTTGATGCTACTGATTTTCTGTGTATTCATTCTTCGAAGATCTCAAATCTGTTTTCTTTCAGATTTTGCTCTGATACCACTTGTTCGGTAATGAATCACACATAGAGGGGGGTGAATGTGTTTTTCTAATTTTAGGCTTTTCTTGAAAGATAATGGTTGAACAAAATAAATTAAATCCTGTATAGAAAAGTGTTCATGCAGAAATTAACCTTGCACAAAATAAAGAACACAGATCTTTAAAACTCACTTAATTTTTGTATTAAAAATTAAGATGCTTTGCTACAAAATTTCTAAGCTCTTCGAAGTTAAAGAGCTCAGCTTCTTCTCGAGAGTATTATAAGAATTTTGATCTAAATTGTTACTTCTAACTAGAGGACCAGTGTTAACTGTATAGCTCAGTTAACTGCTGGTTTACACAGTAAATAATAAACATACTATTAGCTTTTCTAAAGTGTCACTTGTCATTTCTATTTATAGAAAAGCAAATCTTCCATTTTTGGCTTAGCGTATCTTTAGTATCCCGTGTTTACTTTAATCTTCCTATGTCAGTTAATCTTTGCCATTGATCTTCACACACTTCAAGCTGCTTTTTGTAGACTTGTCAATCCAGCTGTTGAATTGTTTTTTGATTATTTATCTTGGATATTTCTGTACTTTGAGATTGTACTTCTAGATCTCCAGTTTGATTCATTTGAACACTTGATATCTTGATAAGTACAAAGGCTTATCGAGATCTCTAGTACTCCATAATGAGTTTGGCTTGTAGAGGTCTTCAGCTCATCGAGATCTCTAGTCTTCATAACTTCACTTGACTTGTAGACATCTCTGAGTTCTCGAATGGATATAGACTTGTCGATAACTCTGAGTTCTCTAGTGAAAGAATGACTTTTCGATATCTCTTTGAGTTCTCGAGTAGCTTTCCTGGCTTCTCTACTCCCGGTGGATGTTGCTTATCCGTTGAGTAGATATTGCTCATCCGTCGAGTAGATGTATAGTTTATCCGTCGAGTAGATATTGCTCATCCATCGAGTAGATGTTATTCATCCATCGAGTGGATATATAGCTCATCCGTCGAGTAGATATTGCTTATCCATCAGTACTCTCTGGAGTTTGAATGACTTCTCGATAAGTCATTCTGGAGTTCTCAAATGACTTCTCCATAACATTAAATCTGTGACTTGTAGAGATCTTGACTTAGAACATTTTTCTCCAAACAGATTTATTCAACTCCAAGCTTCTTCAAAATTCTTCTGAGGTATGATCTTCTGGATCTTCTTCCAGATAGAATCCTTAGGCTTGATATTGTTTTAGGAAAAAGACTCCAGTCTGCTCCTTTGTATTTTTACAGACTTTAAGTGTTACAAGTACAGAATACAAATTTAGATAACAATACAACTAACTTAGGGTTGGCCCCAAGCTTAACTGATTACTGAAAATAACTATTCATTAATCTTCCACTCAGATAATAGATGCTAATGACATTTTTAGCTCCAGTAATCTTTGACATCATCTATTATATATTACACTAAGTGCTTTGACCGCATAGTTAAAATAATAATTTTTAAAATTTTTTTTTTCTGAATAAAAATATATAACTTAAAATTTTATATACAAAAAGATAATTTTCACTTTACGGTCAATGCATCTTGAGATGTGTGCATAAAAGTAAAGAGATAAATTAAAATGAAACATATGGAGTAAGTTTAACATTTGGAATCGATATATGTATATATATATATATGTATATATATCATTTTAGAAAGTGGAGGGAGAGAAACACTTTGAGATAAAAGAGATACAAGAAATATATTAGACACAAAAGTTATTAGATCAAATTATACAAATAACAAAGTTCACCAATATTTTACATGAGAGTTGTTAAAGATATCAAATTGGATATGAAATTCTTTTCTAAAATGACACCACATTAGTGACCATTTGGATAATTTTATAGGTGGAATTCTTTTGAATTAAGGGGAATTAGTTGTTACTAATTGTATTTTAGCCAATCAGACAATAACAAGTGTGATTTGGGATCCATTTTAGTTACCCATTTAGGACTTTTAGCATTTTTCTTTTTACATACCTATATTTTTTGGTTTTGTAATTAGTTAAACTATTAGTTGACTCGGATAATTATAGAGAGTCAAGTTTTTAGTACTGATAAATTACTTTATTTGTTAAATAATAGTTAAAGTCATATCGAACTTATTACAAAATTCTAACTATATAATAACCTAAACACCTCCACTTACAAATTACCTAATTTTAAATATCTCTTATAAATGACACAAAAAATATTTCTGATCATATATAAGCTTCTCCTCTTGAGATTTCAATTTAAATTTTCTACCATTCCTTTCTGGAGCAAGTAAATTGTCATGTGTGTTGAAGCATTAGACTTTGCTTTTGCCATCATTATGATTTCAACTTTCTATTACTTACCTTGTCTCAAAATACCTTACATTGAATAAACCACAAGTTAACTTACATTGAATGCCCAGTTTCCTTATTATACGAGTAGTTGATAACTTCCCCTGAAATACTAACAATATGATAAAATGCAATTCAACGGAGATAATTTACCACAATTCAACGGAGATGATTTACCACATAAGAACTTAATCCAGTTTACTTTTACAAAATTTTCCCTTATTCTCTTATAATCATTGCAATTATAAGCATCTGCAATAGAAAATTTATCTCTTTTACTACCACCCCTTACGTGTTTTCTTATGCTAAAGATTTTCTTCACAACTCATTAAGCCTGCTTAGCAACCTCCATAATTTCAATATTATTTTCCTTAATATAATAAGCATGCACCATTTTATTCAAAGCACGTAAATAAATTTAAGGGTTAAAAGCCACAAAATCAAAAAACAAATTTAAGCGCTAAATTTGATAGGTTAAACTGAATTTTGAAATTATTAATAAAAACCAAATTATATTGCTTACATGACTCATTGATCAAAACTCAAAAAGATTTTATTAAGAAATGACTATCAATTCCACAATTTACATACTAATTGTCTTATTTAACATTTAAATCGTGTGGATCTTATCATAAATCATAAATTTTCACAACATTCGCTACAATTTCTTGAAATTTAATTAAAAGTTTACAATATTTGAAATTTTCACAATATTCAGCTGCAATTTCTTGAAATTTCTTGAAATTTGATTAAAAGTTTACAATATTCGCTACAATATTTCTAATTGTATTTTATCTAAATAAAATCGAAATGTAACCGAATAATATAATAAGGAATACTAACTCATCATGGTCATGAATTAGGGGTTTTTACTCATTGAGTACATAAAAAAAATTATAAATTAAGATTGCAATCTATGAGCATAATAAAGTATAAAAAATACAATTTTTATGCAAATATGCTAATTGGTCAGGCCAATATAGAGTAAAGGCCCTTTTAATCACAATTTAATGTTAAATGGCCCATGATATCACTATCAAAAAAATTGTAGTTAGTCTCATATAATAATGCAAGTTTTTTTCACGGAAAAAAAAATTAAAAACTCATGTTTCCCTTGTATAGCCACCAGCAAGTGGGCCTTGTATGATGTTATGCAGGTTCAAATTTCACGTGACTTTTTCACCTGTTTATTTTTATTGCAGAAATATTGAAAATACGTTTGCATAAAAATAGTTTTTTTCTAAAAATTAGGGAGAAATGCAATGTGAGGATGAGTTTTCTAGATATGCATTTTAAAGTTGTATTTTTGTATGATATAAAAGGATATTTTTCTAAATTATGATATTTTAAAATATTTTTATTACAGTTGTGATAGAAAGGGCAATTACCCGCCAATATAGGTAACTTCCTAAAATAAATTGAATCGGGGATAAAAACTCAAAGTTTTTCTTTCAAGACTAGTTCTAGGTTTCTCCAGTCAAAAAAATAAAATTCTAGGTTAAGAAGGCAAAATCTTGATATTAAGACCACATCTTAATCGTAGATAAATATCTCGGAACAAGCACCAAAAAAGTTCAATTTTGCTATGTGTAGAGGGTTTTTTTGCTTCAAGTAGAATTTAGAAAAAAAATACTCAAAATTTGACTTATTTTGAATTATTTATTCTATTTATATGGGCTTAAACCCATGAGAATTAAGAAAAAAAAATACTAAAAGTTTGACTTATTTTGAATAATTTCATTCTAACTATACGTGAAGCGGGCTAGTAAATTGTCAACTTTTGTCTCGGGTGTGTAGAAGTCCACATAAGGCCTGAATCTTGATGCATGTGTGCGGCAAGGTCAATGAATCTGAATTTTCTTATAAGATAGTTATATTGTTATAATAAGAAAAAATCCAAATTTCATTATATCCTAATAAAATAAAAGTAGATTGTGAAGATAAGATATTTTTATTATCCAAATTAAATATCAACATTTTACAGTGAATTTTTTAAAATACAAATCAAATACATTCAAATCTATAACACTAAGAAAAAAAATTAAGATCAACTGAATATATCCCTTTGATTAAATTTCAAAAAAAAATTCTAAAATCTCATTTGAATATTCCCTGATATTATAAATCATGTGTTTTTATTTCACTTTAGCAATTGTTCAAAAAGAAAACGGTGAAAATTATAATTTGTATTCAACCCCCCTTCTACAAATTACTCGTATATTGATTGTATATTGATTGTAAATAAATAACAATTGGTATCGAAGCAAGCCCTCAATCTATAGAGGGTTCAAAGATCTTGAAGCTATAAAATCAATGATGGGTAAGAAGGATGTAGGTGTGAAGATTCCAGTTCTTGACAGAGAATTTTATTCTCACTGGAAAGTGAAGATGAGGCTCTACTTGTCTCAAGATGAGGGGTTTGTCACATGTATTGACAATGGCCCTCATATTCCAATGGAGATAATCACTGGAACCATTGGTGCTGACATAATAGTGGTAAGACATCCAGATGTCATTTATTCCAAGTCCTTATTTTTCTGCATATGTCATGCCATGAAACATGACTGATGTAAACAACATGTTTAATCCTCATAAGAATGTCATGAATTCACAGAATCTTGCATATGATTTTAACATCATTAATTCTGATCAAGAGTCAAGACCATGGTGGATTTTGATCCTCGTAAGTCTAAGCTTAAGAATGGAAACAAGGCAAAGAAAGCACCTAACAAAACTGGACCTAAAAGTGCTTGGGTACCAAATTAAAATTTAGTTGGTTTTATTTGTGTGCAAGGAAAGAAAATAAATCTATGGTATGTGGATAGTGGATGTTCAAGGCACATGACTGGTGATTCATCCATGCTCACAGAAGTGAAGGAAAAGGCTGACCCCAGTATTACCTTTGGAGATGACAACAAATGGTATACTGCGGGATATGGCGTGATTTTAAAAAAAATATCATCATTGATCAAGTAGCACCGGTTGAAGGATTAAAGCATAGTGTCAGTCAACTCTGTGATAAAGGTCACAAGGTACACTTTAATTTGGAAACATGTGTTGTTACAGACAAGAAGAACAACAAAGTGGTTTTAACTGGAGTCAGAAAAGGAAATGTCTATGTAGCTGACTTCAACTCAACAGATGATGATTCTATTACATGCATTTTTAGTAAGGAAAGTGCTGATGAAAGCTGGTTGTGCCATATAAAGTTGTCCTACCTCAAGTTCTCAACAATGAATGATCTAGTCGAGAAGGATTTAATACGAGGAATGCAAAAATTGGATTTCTCCAAGGATGGTCTCTATGATGCCTGGCAATTTATCAAGCAAAAAAATCATCTTTCAAGAGTAAGACAGTATCCTCTATTGATAAATCCTTGCAATTGCTTCACATGGATTTATTTGGACCAGTCAATGTCATGTTCATCTCAAGGAAGAAATATTGTCGGGTAATTATTGATGATTTCTCCAAGTTTACCTGGACCTTTTTCCTCCATTCAAAGAATGAGGCTAGTGAAATCATCATTAATCACATCAAGTTGATTAACAATAATTCAGACTTCAAAGTAAGAAAAATCATGAGTGACAATGAAACTGAGTTCAAGAATTCAATTATGACATAATTCTGTAAAAAGGTTGGAATTCTTCATGAATTCTGTTAGGAATATGTGTATTAGTTTGATGATAAGTTAAACAAAACACTTAAGTAGAAATCTAGTGTTTGTAGCCTCAACGGATAAGACCATCTTGGCTATCCGTTGAAGGAGTAGCTTTACTTAGCAATAAGTTTAGTATTGTAGCACATTTCATTCTCTGGATTCAAGTTGTAATTCTTAGATGTTGTAGGAAATTATCAGTCATGTTGACTACTAGTGGATATGCAAATAGGAGGGCTAATTGTAAATATTTCATGCCTTGTAATTTTGTATAAGTGAAGAAGTATCAACTGATATTGAAGACCTTCAACGGATAAGAAACAAAGCTTCAACGGATGTCTCTAATGCTTCAACGGATAATATCCATCAACGGATGAGTGCTTCAACGGATAAGACTTCAACTGATAATGCATCAACGGATAAAGCTTCAACGGATAAAGCCTCAACGGATAAGACATCAACGGATGAAAGCTTCAACGGATGCTTAGTTCATTAGCAGTTGATAGTGACAATTCACAAGCTGACAGAGGCATATGGGTTGACAGAGACAAACTGGAATGTGGAAGCCTCTAGGAGGAATCAAGAAAATGCAGCATTTCCATTCTGATGCAAACAAGGAAGTATTCAAAGATCTACAGCCAAGCCTAAATTGCATTTGATAGAGAAATGAAGAAGAAACATGTGAAGAATCTTTTTAATTGTATTTTACAGTTTTGTCTTCACTTGTAAACTTGGTGATATATAAACCAAGTAGAAGCTAGTAATTAGATAAGAATTTTCCTGAGCTGTTTAGAAATATCCAGAGAGAAAATCATCTAGTTTGTACTAGGAAGCAGCTGTGATTTAATTCTTTGAATCACAGATTTTCTGAAATAACACATCTCTGGTGGAACAACAAATCCACCAGAAAAGTTTTTAAGTTCTTTGTGTTCTTTACATTTGTGTTTGAATATATATCTGTCTGTATTAGCTTCAAGCAATTTACACACATTTGTTCACTAAAACACTTAGCCTTAGAAACTATTCAAAACTTGAAAAAGTTTTGAGATTTACATTCAACCCCCTTCTGTAAATCTCATTGTTAGTCCACTGGAAATAACAATTGGTATCAGATCTTGCTCTTAACATACAAAGAGTTTAAAGATCTATTCTGCTAACATCATGAGTAAGAAGGATATTGGTGTAAAGATTCCAATCCTGGAAAGAGATAACTATCATCACTGGAAGGTGAAGATGCATTTACATCTTCTCTCTCAAGATGAAAGCTATATCAACTGCATTGAAAATGGTCCTCACATCCCATACAAGGTGGCAACAGCTGCTACTGCAACAGTTGCTGTTGGACAGTCTATTCCCAAGCCAAAGGCAGAATGGACTGTTGAAGATATTGAAGAGGTCCACAAGGACAAGAAAGCCATGAACATTCTGTTTAATGGCCTGGATCAAGATATGTTTGACAATGTCATCAACAGCCAAATTGCTAAGGAAATTTGGGATACTGTGCAGCTTATCTGTGAAGGCACTGAGCAAGTTAGAGAAAACAAAATGCAGCTTCTCATTCAACAGTATGAATATTTTCACTTTGAAGAAGGAGAATCATTGAATGATACCTTCAACAGATTTCAGAAACTGTTGAATGGATTGAAGCTGTATGGGAGAATTTACCAAGTCAAGGACTCCAATTTAAAATTTCTAAGGTCTCTACCAAAGGAATGGAAGCCTATGACTGTTTCTCTAAGAAATTCTCAAGATTATAAGGACTTCACACTTGAAAGATTATATGGAATTTTGAAGACAATGAACTTGAGATGGAGCAAGATGAGCTGTTGGAAAAGGAAAAGAGAAAAGGAGGATCAGTTGCACTTGTAGCTGACAGTGAGAAGGTTGAAGCCAGGAATGAGGAAAAGACAATGCCAAGTCTCAAAATTGGCACAAGCAAATCAGAATCAAGCAAGGGTAAAGAGCAAGTAGCTGAGGATGAAGACAATTCCAGTCAGGATGACTCTAATGATATTGATGAACATCTGGCTTTTCTGTCCAGGAGGTTTGCAAAGATGAAGTCAGGAAAAATACAAAATTCACTAAGCCAAACAAAAACATGGTGGACAAATGAAAGTTCAAATGTTACAACTATGACATTAGTGGACACTTTGCAAGTGAGTGTAGGAAGCCAACCTCTGATAAAAAGAAATTTGAGCAAGTTGATTACAAAAAGAAGTATTTTGATTTGCTCAAACAAAAGGAAAGAGCTTTTCTCACTCAAGATGATTGGGTAGCAGATGGGGTCAATGAAGATGATGATATGGAATATGTCAACCTAGCCCTGATGGCTAATTCTGATGAAAATGAAACTAGTTCATCAAGCAACCAGGTAATTACTACTGATCTCTCTCAGCTTTCTAAACATGAATGCAATGAAGCCATAAATGATATGTCCAATGAATTATATCATTTGCGTGTTTCCCTTAAATCACTAGCTAAAGAAAACACTAGGATCAAAGAGAATAATGTGTTTTTAAGTGATAGGAATGCTGTGTTAGAGAATCAGGTAATTGAGCTTGAAAAGATTAAACTTAAATGCTTGACTGTTGAAAGTGAACTAGAAGAAGCTGTTAAGAAAGTAGAAATTCTTTCTAAATAGTTAGAAAGTGAGCAAGAGGTAATCAAGGCCTGGAAAACATCTAGGGATGTTAGCGTTCAGATTGCCAAGGTTCAGGGAATTGAATCATTCTGTGAGGATGCCTGGAAGAAAAACAAAAAGGAAGTTAGAATTAATTGATGGATTGTCAACGGATGTGGAATCAACGGATGATGAAAGTTATCCGTTGAAGGAAGAAAAGGAGCATTCCGTTGAAGGCTCATCAATTAAAACAGGCAAGTAATTTTAAAAATAAAAATCTCAATAAGAAGAATGATTCAACTCTCAAGAACCTTGTCAAAGAAGGAGCTAGCACATCCAAAGATGTCAGTAAGGTGAATATAGGACACATGACTTTAGATCAGCTGAAAAATAGGCTTAAGTTTGTTGAGGATAAGAAGGAAACTAAAAGAAAATCTAAAAGAAATGGGAAGGTAGGGATTAATAAACATAACAATTATACACCTGATAGGTATGCTCCTAGAAAAAGCTGTGTGCATTGTAAAAGTGTTAATCACCTATCTGATAATTGTAAATCTGTTAAAAATGCTCCCATGTCTTCAAATCCCTCCATGCCTAACATGTCTATGTCACATCTGCATGCCATGCCTGTTATGTCTCATCAGAATCCCCATGCACATTTTGCAAACATGCCATATATTAATAATCCTTATTTTACTGCATTTAGTATGCCTCAAATGCCATACAATATGCCTATGTGGAATAACATGTTTGCACAATCTATGCCTTATCAAATTCAATCAAATGTGCTAAATGATTTTGTGACTAACCCTACACTTCAACCAACCACATATGAGATCAAGGTTGACCCAAAGTTACCTAAGTCAAAAGATGCAGGAGGAATGAAGTCTAGGAAAAAGACTAACAAGGCTGGACCCAAGGAAACTTGGGTACCAAAATCAACTTGATTGATTTTGTTGTGTGCAGGGAAAAAGAAGGAATCTATGGTACTTGGACAGTGGCTGTTCAAGACACATGACAGGAGATTTTACCCTGCTCACAGAGTTTAAGGAGAGAGCTGGCCCTAGCATAACCTTTGGAGATGACAGCAAAGGATTCACTATGGGATATGGCTTGATTTCAAAAGAAAATGTCATCATTGATGAAGTTGCATTGGTTGATGGTCTCAAACACAACTTATTGAGCATCAGTAAACTATGTGACTAGAGGGAATACTGTTTCCTTCAATTCTGAAGCCTGTATTGTCACAAGTAAAAAGGACAATAAAGTGGTTCTAACTGGAGTTAGAAAAGGGAATGTGTACTTAGCTGACTTCAACTCTACAGATGCAGAATCCATTACTTGTCTTTTCAGCAAAGCAAGTGCAGTTGAAAGTTGGCTATGGCACAAGAAGCTGTCCCATTTGAATTTCAAGACAATGAATGATCTAGTCAAAAAGGACTTAGTTAGAGGAATGCCTCTAGTGGAATTCACAAGGGATGGACTGTGTGATGCTTGTCAGAAAGGAAAGCAAAAGAAAGTATCATTCAGTAAGAAGCTTGAATCTGCAATTGATGAACCATTACAATTGCTACACATGGATCTTTTTGGACCAGTCAATGTATTGTCAATTTCAAGGAAAAGATATTGCCTAGTGATTGTTGATGATTTCTCTAAGTTTTCATGGGTCTATTTTCTTGGATCAAAGGATGAAGCTAGTGAAATCATTATCAATCATATCAAGCAAGTCAACAATCATCCTGATTTCAAAGTAAGGAATATTAGGAGTGATAATGGAACTGAGTTCAAGAATTCAACCATGAAGTTGTTCTGTGAAGAAAATGGGATCATGCATCAGCTCCAAGGACTCCACAACAAAATGGTGTGGTAGAAAGGAAGAACAGATCACTAATTGAAGCTGCAAGGACAATGCTTGAAGAGTCAAAACTCCCAACTTACTTTTGGGCTGAGGCTGTTAACTATGCATGTTACACTCAGAATATTTCTCTAATCAATCAGGCAAAAGGCATGACTCCCTATCAATTATTCAAGAGAAGAAAACCAACTTTAAACTTTCTGCATGTCTTTGGTTGCAAATGTTACATCTTAAGGAATCAATCTGATCACAAAGGGAAGTTTGATGCAAAGGCTGATGAAGGAATATTTGTTGGCTATTCTGCTGGAAAATCTTATAGGGTCTACAATCTAAGAACCAACATTGTCATGGAATCTATGCATGTTGTGTTTGATGATAAAAAGATTGATGGACTAACAGATGAGGGACATCATGAAGGACTCAAATTTGACAATATTGAGATATATTGTGATGATAGTGAAGATGAGAATGATGAAGAAGGAATCTCAAGAAGAATTCAGAATCTGCCTTTGGATAATGCACAGAATACTGCATCCGTTGAAAGTCATAATTCAGCTTCCGTTGAAAGAAGCAATGCAGTATCCGTTGAAAGACAAAGTGCATCATCCGTTGAAGTTCATAATGAAGCATCCGTTGATCACAGTCTGTCAACGGATAATCAATTCACTTCATCAGTTGATAGAGCTCCCAATTCCTTTCAAAGGATCAGCAACTCAGGGGGAGTTTCAACCAATCAACATTTTATCTCACATCATGACAATACTGAGGCAACCTCATCTAGAGTTAATCTACCACCTCAAAGGAAATGGACCAAGAATCACCCTTTTGAACTGATCATTGGAGATGCTACATCTAAAGTGCAAACTAGAAGGGCTACTCAAGATGAATGTCTGTATAGTAGCTTTTTATCACAGAAGGAACCTAAGAGAGTGGAAGAAGCTCTATTGGATCCAGATTGGATTTTAGCAATACAAGAGGAGCTAAACCAATTTGAAAGGAACAAAGTATGGAAGCTGGTACCCAAGCCAAAGAACAAGAGTTCTATTGACACAAAATGGGTATTCAGAAACAAGATGGATGAAAATGGCATTGTCATAAGGAATAAAGCCAGATTGGTTGCTAAAGGCTATTCTCAACAAGAAGGAATAGATTTTGATGAAACATTTGCTCCAGTTGCCAGAATTGAGACCATCAGAATCTTTCTAGCCTATGCAGCCCATGCCAATTTCAAAGTCTATCAAATGGATGTCAAGAGTGCATTTCTAAATGGGGAATTGGAGGAAGAAGTTTATGTAAGCCAACCTCCAGGATTTGAAGATCCAAACTTTCCAGACTATGTGTATTATCTGTTGAAAGCACTCTATGGACTAAAACAAGCACCTAGAGCCTGGTATGAAACTTTGTCAAAATTCCTTCTGGATAATCACTTCACAAGAGGTACTGTTGACAAAACTCTCTTCTTTAGAAATGTTAATGGCTCTAAAATACTTGTTCAAACTTATGTAGATGATATTATATTTGGATCTACTGATGATAAGCTTTGTAAAAAGTTTGCTAAGTTAATGCAAAGTAAATATGAAATGAGCATGATGGAGAGCTAACTTATTTTCTTGGTTTACAAGTTAAACAAGTTAGTGGTGGAATTTTCATTAGTCAAACTAAATAAATTTATGATCTTTTAAAGAAGTTTGACTTAATAGATTGTTCATCTGCAAAAACTCCCATGGCCACTACCACCAAGCTTGAATTAAACAAGGCTAAAAAGTCTGTGGATATTTCAAGTTATAGAGGCATGGTTGGCTCACTTTTATATTTAACTGCTAGTAGACCTGATATAATGTTTTCTACATGTCTCTGTGCTAGATTTCAAGCTGACCCTAAAGAATCTCACTTAGTGGCTATTAAAAGAATCTTCAAATATCTCAAAGGGACTCCAAATCTAGGAATTTGATACCCTAGAGAGTCTAGTTTTGATCTAATTGGCTACTCAGATGCAGATTATGCAGGCTGTAAAATAGACAGGAAAAGCACAACTGGCATCTGTCAATTTCTAGGGAACAAGCTTGTGTCATGGTTCATCAATAAGCAAAATTCTGTTTCTACATCAACAGCTGAAGCTGAGTACATTATTGCTGGTAGTTGCTGTGCACAGATACTATGGATGAGGAATCAACCATTTGACTATGGTTTGACTGGTGACAAAATTCCAATATTCTGTGACAACACAAGTGCCATTGCCATTACTGAAAATCCAGTGCAGCATTCAAGAACCAAGCACATTGATATCAAGTACCACTTCATTAGGGAACATGTGATGAAAGGCACAGTGGAACTTCATTTTGTTCCAAGTGAAAAGCAGATTGCAGACATATTTACCAAGCCACTTGATGAATCAACATTGACAAGATTAGTAAGTGAGCTAGGTATGCTTAATTATTCATAAATTTATGTCCTCTATATAATTTGCATTGAAGCCTGAAATGAATTTGCTGCAAGAACAAAGTTGGCTTTAAGTAAGATCTATCCTATCAACGGATATTCCCTATCCGTTGAAAGCCAAAATTGTTCTATCAACGGATGTTCATTATCCGTTGAAAGACAAATACATTTCTGGTAATTTTATCCCTCAATGGATAAATTAGTGTTGGTCATCAACGGATAACTATTTACCTTATCCATTAGAAGTGTCACATCAGTTACTTTAGTAAGTCACAGTCGTTGATTTCTTTACTTAACCGTTGATACAGATATACACTGTTGTATGTATTTGTTTTAAAGGCAGTTTAGAATTTCTACAGTTTTATTTATTCTTGAACGGCTGTAATTACTTAAAAGTATCATTTTATTTACGTTTTAATTCAAGAAAGTATAAAAGCCCATTGAACTCTTATTTTCACTTTACGCTTTCTTGCAATTTTCATTCTCCTTCTCTCCCAAAATTCTCAAGTTTTTCTCTGCAACCTCTACTCACAACAATGGCACCAGTAGTCAAAATTATGTCTCAAAAGGATTTGTTTATGAAAAGAATAATTTCGTAGCCTTGGTTGAAAAGAATGAAGCCCATTCTGATTATCACAAGATGATGGACTTCATCAAAAACTGCAAACTGAGCTATGCAATGCTGGAAGCCCCAACCATCTATTGTGAGGTGATTGAGGAGATTTGGACAACTGCAGAGTTCAACTCCACATATATGACTATTGCCTTCTCTCTCAAAGGTACGGATTATTGCATTAACTGTGATGGTATACAGTCTTGCTTTAAGTTGCCTGAGAATAATGCCATAACACCACACACTGATAAAGATGTATCTGCTATGTTAGATTCCATAGGCTATGCTTTTGATTCTGCTAGTTTAGGTAGCATTAGAAGGAAAGGCCTTAGGAAAGAATGGAGTTTTCTTGGAGATGCCTTTATTAAGGTTTTCTCTGGGAAGATTAGCAATTTTGATGCCATAACTTCATCTCTTGTTAATATGCTTTATATGCTAGTTTCTGATAGGTACTTTAATTTTAGCAACTGTGTCATGCTAGAATTAGGTTCCAGATTAGGTAACAAAGCTAATAGACCACATAACATCTACTATGCTAGATTCTTTATATTATTGGCTAACCATGTTGCTGAATGATTGGTCATATCAAATGAGAATAATAAACTCAAATGCTGGGCACAAGAGAAAAGGGTCCTTGCAGACCTTGTGAGAATGAACCTCAACAGCCAGGTGCAATTGGTATATTTGCCAATCATGAATGCACCACAGGTAAGTGAGGTAAACACTTCTATAACTCTTACTATTTCCAACCCCATTATTTCTTTGCCTTCTAGTGTGGCCATGGAATCTGTGTCTTTGTCCAAACAGGTTCCTACCAAAGCCACCAAAACTAAAGTTTCAAAACTCAAGTCAAAGAAAACTACCTCTGTTGTTTCTCAAAAGATAACAGTTGTAACAACTACCAAAAACCCTGAAGGGAGTGAATAGGGTGTGAGTGGTGAGGGGAGGGGTGAACATCAAGAAACCCCCAGGATAAGGTGGGAGAGGTGAGTGGTACCCAAGCCAGCCAAGCCACAGTCTCTCAAAAGACTGTGGTGGTTCAAAAGGAGTCTAACACATCCCTAGTTGCATCCTCCCAAAAGGATGTAACTATTGAAAATAGTCCCCAACCAGGGACACAGAACAAAAGAGGAAGGGACACTGAAGCCACACATTCACCAATTAAAGCCTTTTCAAGGAAGAAGAAGGCCAAGACCCTAGTTTCCACACAAGGGGCACACACAACACATATACATCCACCTGTATTTGAGCCTTCACAAATTCAGCTTGATGTGATTCCAGCAAATGTGGAGTCACAGCCCCATTCTCTCATAATAGAAACACACCAATCATCAAACTCTACATCACCCTCTCTGGATGTGGATATGATATTCACATCAAGTCCTGATTCTCCCTCATTAAAACTCAGGGAGGAGCCCCACTCAAAACCTGATGATCATCATCTTTTAGATGGTTTGTTGGATCATCAGCCAATTCTTTCAGATATGGTTGAAGAATCTGTGTCACCTCACTTAAAATCAATTCATACAGATTCAACAATTATGTCACTTTCTATTTCAACATATTTTCCTTCTTCAACGGATATCTCTCATCCGTTGACAAGTGGTTGTTCTTCAACGGATAAGCTTAACAGCAGTTATCCGTTGATATTATCAGTTTCCACTTCAACGGATACTCCCTATCCGTTGATGGTCTCTACACACTTAACAGAAATAATTCCAACTGTAGAGGACATGGTTTTGACGAAAATGACGAAAGTGCTATGGTATTTATACTAGGTGGGCTAGTTAGGGTTTGGTCCATCTGGGCTTTAAGATAATTTGGGTTTTGGGCTTTATGTTACATATTATTTGTTCAAATTTAAAAATAAGAGCCTGGATATATTTTTATTAATATCTAATATTATTTAGAATCACAAATACTTAAACTATTGAATGTTTTTGGTGATAACTCATAATATATTTAGTTGTGTTTTTTTATTAGGTAAAAATATAACTCAAATGCACTTCACACCTTGTAATGGTTTTTCATATTTCAAAAGACACTTTTTTTTCTTTTAAAATATCAATGTACAGCTAATTTTACCAAAGTTATTTGAAGATTAAGAATTTATTGCTTTAAATATAAATATTAAATGAAATTTGTGTAGATGTTTTAAATTTTGTTGAATGATTTATTCAACTGAGACCTTAAATATTTTTTTGGATATTGGACATTTGGCTATATTTGATTTGGAATAAAACATTCATTGTAATAAGGTAAAAATTCATTTGAACGTATAATATCTTATCTTTTATCATCTATGTGATGAAAGGCGTATTTCATTGTGATTTAATATATTAAAATTTTGGTTATATTTTATTTTAAAAAAAAATTATAAATATATGAATAATGAACTTATTTAGATTACAAGTAAATTCATATTATTCTTGTTGTATGCTCATATATTACGATTGGGAATTAAGTAGAATTCTACCCACCATATTAGTAGAGTTTGTAGCCGATGTGATAAGATAACACAATTCTGAACTATTATAAAAATACTGAATTCACCAAAAAAAAATCATTTCTATAATGAATCTAACGGGCTTTCGGAACTCGAGATAAATCAGTAGTCAGTGTAAAGCAGTTAATGAGCATACTTGGCAACAAACTTCTGGTTTGTAAGATGGTTTAACAATATTACTCGCTATCAATGCACTTTATAATGGGCTTATAGTACTACGGGCTTAACAAGCTTGCGGAAATCAAAACTAATCGTTGGTCGACATTATCGGCTCAACGGGTACACTTAGTATTGATAGTAGCCCGGTTCTTACATTTTTGGGGACTTTGATGAAATAACAAATTAGGGCCCATTTTTAAAAAAAAATGCTACCATCTTATTTAGAATAATTTAATATTTAGGCAAGAAAATTACAAAAAATAAAGTTCTAAATTTTTTTTACCATTTGACGCATAATCTAATGATTTATAAAAAATGGGTTGTACTATTTTCCAAATTTTCAAAATCAGTAGCGATGGACTATTCGAGCGTACTTATCTTTATTTAAATTTAAAAAGAAACACGTTATCATATTCAATTGGTGTTCAAAATTTGTAGGAGGTTTAATTTTTAATACTTGCTTAATTTCTTGAAAAATATTAAATTTTACTAATATGTTTAACCATAACGGGTGATAATTTTGAGAATAAAAAGAGTTTGAATTTGAGAATAGAACGGAAATAAGTGAAAATGATTTAATTTTTGTTAAAATTAGAAGTATCAAATGTATAATAGAGTGAATTTATTTTTCTTTCAATCTCTAAAATAGAACAATAATGAAATCTAAAAAAATATGAGCTCCCTTCTAAGTCGGGGCCTAGGCGGTTACACCTTTAAATTAGCCTCAAAAATGGGTCTGATCAACGTACTTTGAGCCCGTACTGTTTACTTAGCACCAACAGAATTTTTTAATGGGCTTATTAAAATCTATAAAAACATACTTTTATTAGAATATATTATTATACATAATAATATAATATTATAATATCAATATTACCAGTCTTATATCCCAAATAATATAAATATATTTATTAAAATATAAATAAAATTATAAATATAAAAATAAACTCGTGCATCGTACAAGGGGTTGTTGGCCAGTATTTATAGTTAGTGGGACTAACATCAGCAAGACTTTCAACTCGAGCTGTTCAAAACAGGCTTTTAATTATGGAAAAGGGTAGTAATAATTTTTAAGGATCGACATCCGCATTATCAACAGAGAAGAAAGAGAAACACTCTAAAAAGAACTATTCGTTAGATGTATTGAACGTGAAAGTTATTAGATCAAATTATACTAGTACAAACTACGTAAATGAATGTTATTACATAGGTATATATTTTGATTTTGTAATTAGTGTGCGTCACTTTTATAAGAAATGTCACTTAATAAAAGAAATTCATTTGTTAAACGACCTATAATTACACACATTTATGTATCTATATTTTTTATATTATAATTAGTGTTAGCGACTTTTACAATAAATGTCAACTTAACAGAATAAATTTATTTGTATGACGATCTATAGTTACTATATACAAAAGGTGGATACGTGATTGACATACTTTTTGCTAAGCCACTTTTTCACTTTATTATTAAATTAGTTATTTCGAGTTATGATTAATAAATCATATATATATATTTGCATTTTTATTTTTATTTTTATTATTCAACCTCTCGGATATATTTTGACGCTCACATTTATGAGTGGTGCTAAAAACAAATTACATGATTGCGAGGAACTTATAAATTCATCTATATTTAGTTTAGATTTTAAAATTTCATTGTAATATGATGAAAATTCTGTGAATCAGGCAATATCTTATCTCTAACAATTTGGGCGATAAAATGTGTATTCCGTGATGATTTAATATTTTGAATTTTGATTGTATTTAGTTTGAAGTTTTTTAAAATATTCTTAAGAATATCATGGGCTTATTTCGATTACAAGTAATATATACGGATATATGATCTTCTTTCAGATAGAATCCTTAGGCTTGATACTGTTTTAGGAAAAAGACTCTGGTCTGCTCCTTTGCATTTTTACAGACTTTAAGTGTTACAAGTACAGAATACAAATTTAGATAACAATACAACTAACTTAGGGTTGGCCCCAAGCTTAACTGATTACTGAAAATAACTATTCATTAATCTTCCACTCAGATCATAGATGCTAATGACATTTTTAGCTCCAGTAATCTTTGACATCATCTATTATATATTACAATCTCCCTCATCTTGTTCATTATGAAATTATGCACAAGTTCTGGTTGATGATGTTAAAACTTTATCTAAATGTAGAACCCAATTTTCCCATCTGATCTTCTTTTGTGAGTTGCATTTAGATTTATTCTTCCTTCTCCCCCTATCAAGAAAAGAATATTATTATCTGGAAATATCCATTAGCTGTTTTGGCATTTAGATATATTCTCCCCCTTTTTGATATTATCTTCAGGAAGAAAGATCCAGCTTGATGCACATTGTTCAAGCTTTTGTCAATGTTTATTTAGAACACTATCAACAGCTTCAAGCTTTAGTGAAGTCTGTAGTGATGAGTTTATCAAGTAGAATAGAATAGGAAATACCTAAGCTCTCTGTTCTTTTGAATAAGTAGTTTGACTACTTCTCACTGCACTATCCTCATGACTTTTAAGAGTCAGAGTAACCTCATAAGGATTGCTAAATCCAGACACTCATCTACCTCTCCTTTTGCCAGGAAGGATCCTGCCTCTCTTATTTTCTGTGATTCTCTCAATCTTTTCTCACATTCTCATATGAAAGGCTCAATTATTATTTATCCTACAGAAATAAGAGGTGGCTGGGAAGAGTTAATATGTGATCATATGATTAGGGGAAATCCATATAGGTCTAATCATACTCATTTCACCAGAATAGTGAGTGCATAAGCATCTGTGACTGGGGTCACAGTTTGACTCACAGATTGCTCTATGGTTATGACAGTGTGTTGTCCTCCACTTGTAGTGGGAACCTCCAATTGAATTGGAGGGGATTTGACTGGGTTATTGTCATGTGCACCAGCCTCAAACCCTTGTGTGTCTTGCAATACACTGGCACTTGAATGTGCTAAGCTTGCCTCCCCTATGACAGGATCATGGGCAATTGTACTCCTAGCTTCAACTACAGAGGCAATTTCTGCTAGGGTTATGAGGGGAGTTGTTCCTTCATGAGGAACCTCCAATTAAATTGGAGAGAATTTAGATAGCTCCCCCTCAGGAGTACTATCCTCAAACCTTTTAGTCTGTGAGGACTGTTTTGCACATTAAGGTGCATTAGAGATATCCATGGGGTCTTCTGTAAAGACTGATGAACCCCCCATATTTGTGATGGTGTCATCAAGGTCTACCCCAGCATGTAGCCTCTCACCATCTAAATGAGGTGTCTGGGTGGTGAGCAAAGCTTCTTGAGCTAAGTCACTTGATTTTTGGTGCACTTGAGAAATAGAGTCAAGTGGAATTGGGATAGAATAAATATTGGATATAAGAAATTGTTGCTCAGTTGTGAGTGTTAGAAGCTCCCCCTGAATAGATGAGGGAGCTTCAAGAGATGTGCTCTCACAGTGAGTGCCATCCTTGTTTCTCCTACCATACACCTTCTGGTGCAGGCTGTGCAGACTCACTCCTGGTTGTTTTTACAACTGCATCATGTTGGGAGGATGTAGAGGAAGATAGAGTGGTCAGCTCAGTTTGTTTACTTCTTTTGGATCTTTTGACCAGAGGTGGTACTCTTTCAGCTTTCTCCTCACCACTCTCATTTAACGCAGCTAGGTTTATCCCATTTCTCTTCTTTTTACTGACCTCACCTTTTTGAGAAGATGAGATAGTTGGTTTCCTAGCTTCTAAAGGTTGTGAAAGAATGGTTGCAGCTTGGGAAGATCCATGTTGGTGATCCTGTGTTTGTACTTCCACAGGTTCAGGAATTATAGATGTACTAGATTGTGCATTTAATCTCATTCCATGCATATGATAAGGATAGGTCCTAAATCTTTCCAACATAAATGGAGTAATTTTCAGACTTACATTGACCTTATTCTTTGTAGTAAGTGAGCCAAATATTATCTTGGACACTTGCTTACAATTGCCTATCTTAGTACTATCTATACCATTCAACAGATGTATGTCAGCCACTTTATTATTTAAAGTGGACATATTAAATCTAGGAAAGAATATTTCCTTACCTCTAGCTGTTAGGGGCATAACCAACCTGGTTGCAAGTTCTTCCAGGATCAGTAGACCAACATCCAGGTGTCTGTTGTGGGCAATTGAATACACCGGCTTTTGCACAATACTTGAGATATTATCATATCCAGTTCTTCTGCAAGTAAAGGCCCTTACTATAGAGTCAAAGATGAATGACCACTCATTCCTTAGATTGGTTCTGTTTAAGCTTGGCAGGTTGATTCTCCCACCATAATTGATGAAGTCCATAAACTCAGTCAGCTCATCAGGAGTGGGTACCTCCACCAGATTCTCAGTTGGCAGCCCTAAAGCTCTATTCACATCTTGATCATTGAATTCTATTTGTTGGCCTCCAATTGTGCATGTCACCACCAGAGAGAGAGAGAGTTGTTGTTAACATCAGTCCTCACTACAGCTGTAGTCCAGAAATCATGCAGCACATCTAGACACGGTACTGGATTTGCAGTCAAGGCACCTGCAAGATAGGATTCAGACAGCAGTTTTACAAACCCCTTGAAACTATCAGGAGCTTGGTTTGCATCAGTGAAAGCAAGATAATTAGTTCCTTTTTCCGGGATAGATGCCCTAGCAACATTTTGAGCCATAATTGATTAATGAGAATGAATGGGTAGGAAAGATCTCTGAGAAAGAATGAAAAATGAGAGAGAAAATGGTTATGGATTGAAAGCTAGGTCACTTTAGTTCTCGAAAGCTGTAAGTATGTATCGAGAAGTCTGGGTATTTATAGTAAAAGAAGATGACTTGTCGAGAACTCAAAAGTAGACATTTGGAGTTTTTCTATCCAGAAGTCATTTAGAGAAGTGAAGTACATATCGAAAAGTCATTTTAAATCACTCTTATAGAGAACTCAAACTTGACTTATCGAAATGTCAAATAAATACCTGGTTTGTCCCCAAAAGTGGACTGAATTAATTCTAACTTTTACTTGAATAAATTTAAAATAAAATTAGAATGCATTTTCCAAAAGTATTTTACTAAAATATTTTATCAATTTAAATTATCTCAGTTCTGAGTTATTGATAAGTTAAAGGATTGTACTTGTAGAGAACTCTGTGTATGAACATTATTAGAGAACTTTACAAGGACTTATCGATAAGACATTTTAAATCTATCGAGAAGTCACTCGAGAAGTCAGTAAGTTAGCTTATTGAGGACTCACTCGAGAAGTCCTAAAGTGACTTGTCGAGAAGTCAATTGATACTTATCAAGAACTCAGTTTTCTAAATAGTTTTGGTTATTGTAATTCTGCCTTGAGTTAATTTTACATATTAAGGATGTAAATTAACAACTAAGCAGTTTACTCAGAATTTGAAAAATTCCAAGTTAATTAAATTTGAAAGAAAAATATACAGAGATTTCTGAAATATTTATAATTCATATTTCAGTTAATTTCCAATTTAATCAAATTAATTTTGATTTACTGGAGATTAATCTGCTGCACAACATTAGTTGAGTTCTTGCCTTAGGATGAAGAATTGAGCAATCCAATTTCACTTACAAGTCTTAGTGAAAGTTTCTTCATCCAAAGGTTTAGTAAAAATGTCAGCTAGCTGTTTTTCCATTGGTGCAAGAAGTTTTGATGCTAAATCAGGATACAGGTCTTAGAAAGACACAATTTGTATCTATGAAACCAACAGCTCCAAAACTGATTCCCTTGGAATGTCATAATCTCAAGTTGAGCTTCCTTCTAGTATCTCAAGTTGAGCTTCCTTCATACTTTACTTCCAGTTCAAGATAAGCTTTGTCTTTCTTTACCTTTTTGGGTTTCCTGCATTCTGTAGCAAAGTGGCCTAGTTCATCACAATTGAAGCATCTTATATTAGATCTGTCAATAGATCCAGTTTTGTAACCACTCTTGCTGTCAGAATTGTACTTCCCTTTCTCTTTCCAGTTGTTGTCTTTGTTGAAGGATTGTCCTTTATTCTTGAAATACCTTGGCTTCTTTACTCTAATGTTAGAGAATTTTCTAGCTAGATAGGCCATAGACTGATCTAGCTCATCCAGTTCTTCAAGAGTGTAAAACTTATCCTTTTCTATCTCTAAGATGACTTGCTCCTGTGAATTATTTGTTCTCTGCTCACTTGATAAGGCATCTGAAGTTTGATATCTTAGTTCATTATTGAATGAGTGGCTTTCATTAATAATTAAAGCACTTGATCCATCCACAACATGTCCTTGACCAGACCTCAGTGATTGCCTTTGAATCATCTCTAGTTCATATGTTTTAAGAATCCCATATAGAACTTCCAGAGTTATTCTGCTCAAGTCTCTTCCTTCCCTGATTGCTGAGACTTTTTGTTCCAAATGGTCAGGGAGAGTAAGCAAGAACTTTATATTCACTTCTTCAGCTTCATAGTATTTGTCATGAAGCTGCAAGTCATTTATCAGCTTAGTTGAATCTTTCAAACACATGAGTAATGCTTTCCTTAGGCTTAGCCATAAAACCCTCATACTGTGAAATCAGTATCCTTCTTTGATTTGATCTAACCTCCTCAGTTCCTTCTCACAGTATCTCAATCTTTTCCCATATCTGTATGGCAGTGTCAAAGTTGATAATATTGTCGTTCATCACATTGTCAAGTGACTCAATCAATATCATTTGCAAGCTGCTATCCAAGGAAAATTTCTCCTTTTCAGAATTTGTATACTCAGCAGGATCTTTTGGAGCATAATGAGTTGGTATGACAAGGTCTCCATCTGTAGATTCCTCAACCCTTATCATAGGAATGAAGGGTCCATTCTTGAAGATCTGAATGTAGAATAGATTTGCCATCCTGATAAACAACATTATTTTCTTTTTGCAAAGAGTGTAGTTAGCTTTGTCAATGGTAGGAATTTTGATGCTACTGATTTTCTGTGTATTCATTCTTCGAAGATCTCAAATCTGTTTTCTTTCAGATTTTGCTCTGATACCACTTGTTCGGTAATGAATCACACATAGAGGGGGGTGAATGTGTTTTTCTAATTTTAGGCTTTTCTTGAAAGATAATGGTTGAACAAAATAAATTAAATCCTGTATAGAAAAGTGTTCATGCAGAAATTAACCTTGCATAAAATAAAGAACACAGATCTTTAAAACTCACTTAATTTTTGTATTAAAAATTAATATGCTTTGCTACAAAATTTCTAAGCTCTTCGAAGTTAAAGAGCTCAGCTTCTTCTCGAGAGTATTACAAGAATTTTGATCTAAATTGTTACTTCTAACTAGAGGACCAGTGTTAACTGTATAGCTCAGTTAACTGCTGGTTTACACAGTAAATAATAAACATACTATTAGCTTTTCTAAAGTGTCACTTGTCATTTCTATTTATAGAAAAGCAAATCTTCCATTTCTGGCTTAGCGTATCTTTAGTATCCCGTGTTTACTTTAATCTTCCTATGTCAGTTAATCTTTGCCATTGATCTTCACACACTTCAAGCTGCTTTTTGTAGACTTGTCAATCCAGCTGTTGAATTGTTTTTTGATTATTTATCTTGGATATTAAACTGATCTGCAATTCTGTACTTTGAGATTGTACTTCTAGATCTCCAGTTTGATTCATTTGAACACTTGATATCTTGATAAGTACAAAGGCTTATCGAGATCTCTAGTACTCCATAATGAGTTTGGCTTGTAGAGGTCTTCAGCTCATCGAGATCTCTAGTCTTCATAACTTCACTTGACTTGTAGACATCTCTGAGTTCTCGAATGGATATAGACTTGTCGATAACTCTGAGTTCTCTAGTGAAAGAATGACTTTTCGATATCTCTTTGAGTTCTCGAGTAGCTTTCCTGACTTCTCTACTCCCGGTGGATGTTGCTTATCCGTTGAGTAGATATTGCTCATCCGTCGAGTAGATGTATAGTTTATCCGTCGAGTAGATATTGCTCATCCATCGAGTAGATGTTATTCATCCATCGAGTGGATATATAGCTCATCCGTCGAGTAGATATTGCTTATCCATCAGTACTCTCTGGAGTTTAAATGACTTCTCGATAAGTCATTCTGGAGTTCTCAAATGACTTCTCTATAACATTAAATCTGTGACTTGTAGAGATCTTGACTTAGAACATTTTTCTCCAAACAGATTTATTCAACTCCAAGCTTCTTCAAAATTCTTCTGAGGCATGATCTTCTGGATCTTCTTCCAGATAGAATCCTTAGGCTTGATATTGTTTTAAGAAAAAGACTCCAGTCTGCTCCTTTGTATTTTTACAGACTTTAAGTGTTACAAGTACATAATACAAATTTAGATAACAATACAACTAACTTAGGGTTGGCCCCAAGCTTAACTGATTACTGAAAATAACTATTCATTAATCTTCCACTCAGATAATAGATGCTAATGACATTTTTAGCTCCAGTAATCTTTGACATCATCTATTATATATTACACTAAGTGCTTTGACCGCATAGTTAAAATAATAATTTTTAAAATTTTTTTTTCTGAATAAAAATATATAACTTAAAATTTTATATACAAAAAGATAATTTTCACTTTACGGTCAATGCATCTTGAGATGTGTGCATAAAAGTAAAGAGACAAATTAAAATGAAACATATGGAGTAAGTTTAACATTTGGAATCGATATATGTATATATATATATGTATATATATCATTTTAGAAAGTGGAGGGAGAGAAACACTTTGAGATAAAGAGATACAAGAAATATATTAGACACAAAAGTTATTAGATCAAATATACAAATAACAAAGTTCACCAATATTTTACATGAGAGTTGTTAAAGATATCAAATTGGATATGAAATTCTTTTCTAAAATGACACCACATTAGTGACCATTTGGATAATTTTATAGGTGGAATTCTTTTGAATTAAGGGGAATTAGTTGTTACTAATTGTATTTTAGCCAATCAGACAATAACAAGTGTGATTTGGGATCCATTTTAGTTACCCATTTAGGACTTTTAGCATTTTTCTTTTTACATACCTATATTTTTTGGTTTTGTAATTAGTTAAACTATTAGTTGACTCGGATAATTATAGAGAGTCAAGTTTTTAGTACTCATAAATTACTTCATTTGTTAAATAATAGTTAAAGTCATATCGAACTTATTACAAAATTCTAACTATATAATAACCTAAACACCTCCACTTACAAATTACCTAATTTTAAATATCTCTTATAAATGACACAAAAAATATTTCTGATCATATATAAGCTTCTCCTCTTGAGATTTCAATTTAAATTTTCTACCATTCCTTTCTGGAGCAAGTAAATTGTCATGTGTGTTGAAGCATTTGACTTTGCTTTTGCCATCATTATGATTTCAACTTTCTATTACTTACCTTGTCTTAAAATACCTTATTATGATTTATCTCTCATCTTTCTGTTGCATAACCACAAGTTAACTTACATTGAATGCCCAGTTTCCTTATTATACGAGTAGTTGATAACTTCCCCTGAAATACTAACAATATGATAAAATGCAAATCAACGGAGATAATTTACCACAATTCAACGGAGATGATTTACCACATAAGAACTTAATCCAGTTTACTTTTACAAAATTTTCCCTTATTCTCTTATAATCATTGCAATTATAAGCATCTGCAATAGAAAATTTATCTCTTTTACTACCACCCCTTACGTGTTTTCTTATGCTAAAGATTTTCTTCACAACTCATTAAGCCTGCTTAGCAACCTCCATAATTTCAATATTATTTTCCTTAATATTAGAAGCATGCACCATTTTATTCAAAGCACGTAAATAAATTTAAGGGTTAAAAGCCACAAAATCAAAAAACAAATTTAAGGGCTAAATTTGATAGGTTAAACTGAATTTTGAAATTATTAATCAAAACCAAATTATATTGCTTACATGACTCATTGATCAAAACTCAAAAAGATTTATTAAGAAATGACTATCAATTCCACAATTTACATACTAATTGTCTTATTTAACATTTAAATCGTGTGGATCTTATCATAAATCATAAATTTTCACAACATTCGCTACAATTTCTTGAAATTTAATTAAAAGTTTACAATATTTGAAATTTTCACAATATTCGCTGCAATTTCTTGAAATTTCTTGAAATTTGATTAAAAGTTTACAATATTCGCTATAATATTTCTAATTGTATTTTATCTAAATAAAATCGAAATGTAACTGAATAATATAATAAGGAATACTAACTCATCATGGTCATGAATTAGGGGTTTTTACTCATTGAGTACATAAAAAAATTATAAATTAAGATTGCAATCTATGAGCATAATAAAGTATAAAAAATACAATTTTTATGCAAATATGCTAATTGTTCGGGCCAATATAGAGTAAAGGCCCTTTTAATCACAATTTAATGTTAAATGGCCCATGATATCACTATCAAAAAAATTGTAGTTAGTCTCATATAATAATGCAAGTTTTTTTCACGGAAAAAAAAATTAAAAACTCATGTTTCCCTTGTATAGCCACCAGCAAGTGGGCCTTGTATGATGTTATGCAGGTTCAAATTTCACGTGACTTTTTCACCTGTTTATTTTTATTGCAGAAATATTGAAAATACGTTTGCATAAAAATAGTTTTTTTCTAAAAATTAGGGAGAAATGCAATGTGAGGATGAGTTTTCTAGATATGCATTTTAAAGTTGTGTTTTTGTATGATATAAAAGGATATTTTTCTAAATTATGATATTTTAAAATATTTTTATTACAGTTGTGATAGAAAGGGCAATTACCCGCCAATATAGGTAACTTCCTAAAATAAATTGAATCGGGGATAAAAACTCAAAGTTTTTCTTTCAAGACTAGTTCTAGGTTTCTCCAGTCAAAAAAATAAAATTCTAGGTTAAGAAGGCAAAATCTTGATATTAAGACCACATCTTAATCCTAGATAAATATCTGGGAACAAGCACCAAAAAAGTTCAATTTTGCTATGTGTAGAGGGTTTTTTTGCTTCAAGTAGAATTTAGAAAAAAAATACTCAAAATTTGACTTATTTTGAATTATTTATTCTATTTATATGGGCTTAAACCCATGAGAATTAAGAAAAAAAAATACTAAAAGTTTGACTTATTTTGAATAATTTCATTCTAACTATACGTGAAGCGGGCTAGTAAATTGTCAACTTTTGTCTCCGGTGTGTAGAAGTCCACATAAGGCCTGAATCTTGATGCATGTGTGCGGCAAGGTCAATGAATCTGAATTTTCTTATAAGATAGTTATATTGTTATAATAAGAAAAAATCCAAATTTCATTATATCCTAATAAAATAAAAGTAGATTGTGAAGATAAGATATTTTTATTATCCAAATTAAATATCAACATTTTACAGTGAATTTTTTAAAATACAAATCAAATACATTCAAATCTATAACACTAAGAAAAAAAATTAAAATCAACTGAATATATCCCTTTGATTAAATTTCAAAAAAAATTCTAAAATCTCATTGAATATTCCCTGATATTATAAATCATGTGTTTTTATTTCACTTTAGCAATTGTTCAAAATGAAAACGGTGAAAATTATAATTTGTATTCAACCCCCCTTCTACAAATTACTCGTATATTGATTGTATATTGATTGTAAATAAATAACAATTGGTATCGAAGCAAGCCCTCAATCTATAGAGGGTTCAAAGATCTTGAAGCTATAAAATCAATGATGGGTAAGAAGGATGTAGGTGTGAAGATTCCAGTTCTTGATAGAGAATTTTATTCTCACTGGAAAGTGAAGATGAGGCTCTACTTGTCTCAAGATGAGGGGTTTGTCACATGTATTGACAATGACCCTCATATTCCAATGGAGATAATCACGGAACTTGCAGCAGAAGACGGAACCATTGGTGCTGACATAATAGTGGTAAGACATCCAGATGTCATTTATTCCAAGTCCTTATTTTTCTGCATATGTCATGCCATAAAACATGACTGATGTAAACAACATGTTTAATCCTCATAAGAATGTCATGAATTCACAGAATCTTGCATATGATTTTAACATCATTAATTCTGATCAAGAGTCAAGACCATGGTGGATTTTGATCCTCGTAAGTCTAAGCTTAAGAATGGAAACAAGGCAAAGAAAGCACGTAACAAAACTGGACCTAAAAGTGCTTGGGTACCAAATTAAAATTTAGTTGGTTTTATTTGTGTGCAAGGAAAGAAAATAAATCTATGGTATGTGGATAGTGGATGTTCAAGGCACATGACTGGTGATTCATCCATGCTCACAGAAGTGAAGGAAAAGGCTGACCCCAGTATTACCTTTGGAGATGACAACAAATGGTATACTGCGGGATATGGCGTGATTTTAAAAAAAAATATCATCATTGATCAAGTAGCACCGGTTGAAGGATTAAAGCATAGTGTCAGTCAACTATGTGATAAAGGTCACAAGGTACACTTTAATTTGGAAACATGTGTTGTTACAGACAAGAAGAACAACAAAGTGGTTTTAACTCGAGTCAGAAAAGGAAATGTCTATGTAGCTGACTTTAACTCAACAGATGATGATTCTATTACATGCATTTTTAGTAAGGAAAGTGATGATGAAAGCTGGTTGTGCCATATAAAGTTGTCCTACCTCAAGTTCTCAATAATGAATGATCTAGTCGAGAAGGATTTAATACGAGGAATGCAAAAATTGGATTTATCTAAGGATGGTCTCTATGATGCCTGGAAATTTATCAAGCAAAAAAATCATCTTTCAAGAGTAACACAGTATCCTCTATTGATAAATCCTTGCAATTGCTTCACATGGATTTATTTGGACCGGTCAATGTCATGTTCATCTCAAGGAAGAAATATTGTCGGGTAATTATTGATGATTTCTCCAAGTTTACCTGGACCTTTTTCCTCCATTCAAAGAATAGGCTAGTGAAATCATCATTAATCACATCAAGTTGATTAACAATAATTCAGACTTCAAAGTAAGAAAAATCATGAGTGACAATGAAACTGAGTTCAAGAATTCAATTATGACATAATTCTGTAAAAAGGTTGGAATTCTTCATGAATTCTGTTAGGAATATGTGTATTAGTTTGATGATAAGTTAAACAAAACACTTAAGTAGAAATCTAGTGTTTGTAGCCTCAACGGATAAGACCATCTTGGCTATCCGTTGAAGGAGTAGCTTTACTTAGCAATAAGTTTAGTATTGTAGCACATTTCATTCTCTGGATTCAAGTTGTAATTCTTAGATGTTGTAGGAAATTATCAGTCATGTTGACTACTAGTGGATATGCAAATAGGAGGGCTAATTGTAAATATTTCATGCCTTGTAATTTTGTATAAGTGAAGAAGTATCAACTGATATTGAAGACCTTCAACGGATAAGAAACAAAGCTTCAACGGATGTCTCTAATGCTTCAACGGATAATATCCATCAACGGATGAGTGCTTCAACGGATAAGACTTCAACTGATAATGCATCAACGGATAAAGCTTCAACGGATAAAGCCTCAATGGATAAGACATTAACGGATGAAAGCTTCAACGGATGCTTAGTTCATTAGCAGTTGATAGTGACAATTCACAAGCTGACAGAGGCATATGGGTTGATAGAGACAAACTGGAATGTGGAAGCCTCTAGGAGGAATCAAGAAAATGCAGCATTTCCATTCTGATGCAAACAAGGAAGTATTCAAAGATCTACAGCCAAGCCTAAATTGCATTTGATAGAGAAATGAAGAAGAAACATGTGAAGAATCTTTTTAATTGTATTTTACAGTTTTGTCTTCACTTGTAAACTTGGTGATATATAAACCAAGTAGAAGCTAGTAATTAGATAAGAATTTTCCTGAGCTGTTTAGAAATATCCAGAGAGAAAATCATCTAGTTTGTACTAGGAAGCAGCTGTGATTTAATTATTTGAATCACAGATTTTCTGAAATAACACATCTCTGGTGGAACAACAAATCCACCAGAAAAGTTTTTAAGTTCTTTGTGTTCTTTACATTTGTGTTTGAATATATATCTGTCTGTATTAGCTTCAAGCAATTTACACACATTTGTTCACTAAAACACTTAGCCTTAGAAACTACTCAAAACTTGAAAAAGTTTTGAGATTTACATTCAACCCTCCTTCTGTAAATCTCATTGTTAGTCCACTGGGAATAACAATTGGTATTAGAGCTTGCTCTTAACATACAAAGAGTTTAAAGATCTATTCTGCTAACATCATGAGTAAGAAGGATATTGGTGTAAAGATTCCAATCCTGGAAAGAGATAACTATCATCACTGGAAGGTGAAGATGCATTTACATCTTCTCTCTCAAGATGAAAGCTATATCAACTGCATTGAAAATGGTCCTCACATCCCATACAAGGTGGTAACAGCAGCTACTGCAACAGTTGCTGTTGGACAGTCTATTCCCAAGCCAAAGGTAGAATGGACTGTTGAAGATATTGAAGAAGTCCACAAGGACAAGAAAGCCATGAACATTCTGTTTAATGGCCTGGATCAAGATATGTTTGACAATGTTATTAACAGCCAAATTGCTAAGGAAATTTGGGATACTGTGTAGCTTATCTGTGAAGTCACTGAGCAAGTTAGAGAAAACAAAATGCAGCTTCTCATTCAACAGTATGAATATTTTCACTTTGAAGAAGGAGAATCATTGAATGATACCTTCAACAGATTTCAGAAACTGTTGAATGGATTGAAGCTGTATGGGAGAATTTACCAAGTCAAGGACTCCAATTTAAAATTTCTAAGGTCTCTACCAAAAGAATGGAAGCCTATGACTGTTTCTCTAAGAAATTCTCAAGATTATAAGGACTTCACACTTGAAAGATTATATGGAATTTTGAAGACAATGAACTTGAGATGGAGCAAGATGAGCTGTTGGAAAAGGGAAAGAGAAAAGGAGGATCAGTTGCACTTATAGCTGACAGTGAGAAGGTTGAAGCCAGGAATGAGGAAAAGACAATGTCAAGTCTCAAAATTGGCACAAGCAAATCAGAATCAAGCAAGGGTAAAGAGCAAGTAGCTGAGGACGAAGACAATTCCAGTCAGGATGACTCTGATGATATTGATGAACATCTGGCTTTTCTGTCCAGGAGGTTTGCAAAGATGAAGTCAGGAAAAATACAAAATTCACTAAGCCAAACAAAAACATGGTGGACAAATCAAAGTTCAAATGTTACAACTATGGCATTAGTGGACACTTTGCAAGTAAGTGTAGGAAGCCAACCTCTGATAAAAAGAAATTTGAGCAAGTTAATTACAAAAAGAAGTATTTTGATTTGCTGAAACAAAAGGAAAGACCTTTTCTCACTCAAGATGATTGGGCAGCAGATGGGGTCAATGAAGATGATGATATGAAATATGTCAACCTAGCCCTGATGGCTAATTCTGATGAAAATGAAACTAGTTCATCAAGCAACCAGGTAATTACTACTGATCTCTCTCAGCTTTCTAAACATGAATGCAATGAAGCCATAAATGATATGTCCAATGAATTATATCATTTGTGTGTTTCCCTTAAATCACTAGCTAAAGAAAATACTAGGATCAAAGAGAATAATGTGTTTTTAAGTGATATGAATGTTGTGTTAGAGAATCAGGTAATTAAGCTTGAAAAGATTATACTTAAATGCTTGACTGTTGAAAGTGAACTAGAAGAAGCTGTTAAGAAAGTAGAAATTCTTTCTAAATAGTTAGAAAGTGAGCAAGAGGTAATCAAGGCCTGGAAAACATCTAGGGATGTTAGCGTTCATATTGCCAAGGTTTAGGGAATTGAATCATTCTGTGAGGATGCCTGGAAGAAAAATAAAAAGGAGTTAGAATTAATTGATGGATTGTCAACGCATGTGGAATCAACGGATGATGAAAGTTATCCGTTGAAGGAAGAAAAGGAGCATCCGTTGAAGGCTCATCAATTAAAACAGGCAAGGAATTTTAAAAATAAAAATCTCAATAAGAAGAATGATTCAACTCTCAAGAACCTTGTCAAAGAAGGAGCTAGCACATCCAAAGATGTCAGTAAGGTGAATATAGGACACATGACTTTAGATTAGCTGAAAAATAGGCTTAAGTTGGTTGAAGATAAGAAGGAAACTAAAAAAAAATCTAAAAGAAATGGGAAGGTAGGGATTAATAAACATAACAATTACACACCTGATAGGTATGCTTCTAGAAAAAGCTGTGTGCATTGTAAAAGTGTTAATCACCTATCTGATAATTGCAAATCTGTTAAAAATGCTCCCATGTCTTCAAATCCCTCCATGCCTAACATGTCTATGTCACATCTGCATGCCATGCCTGTTATGTCTCATCAGAATCCCCATGCACATTTTGCAAACATGCCATATATTAATAATCCTTATTTTACTGCATTTAGTATGCCTCAAATGCCATACAATATGCCTATGTGGAATAACATGTTTGCACAATCTATGCCTTATCAAATTCAATCAAATGTGCTAAATGATTTTGTGACTAACCCTACACTTCAACCAACCACATATGAGATCAAGGTTGACCCAAAGTTACCTAAGTCAAAAGATGCAGGAGGAATGAAGTCTAAGAAAAAGACTAACAAGGCTGGACCCAAGGAAACTTGGGTACCAAAATCAACTTGATTGATTTTGTTGTGTGCAGGAAAAAAGAAGAAATATATGGTACTTGGACAGTGGCTGTTCAAGACACATGACAGGAGATTTTACCCTGCTCACAGAGTTTAAGGAGAGAGCTAGCCCTAGCATAACCTTTGGAGATGACAGCAAATGATTCACTATGGGATATGGCTTGATTTCAAAAGAAAATGTCATCATTGATGAAGTTGCATTGGTTGATGGTCTCAAACACAACTTATTGAGCATCAGTAAACTATGTGACAGAGGGAATACTGTTTCCTCCAATTCTGAAGCCTGTATTGTCACAAGTAAAAAGGACAATAAAGTGGTTCTAACTGGAGTTAGAAAAGGGAATGTGTACTTAGCTGACTTCAACTCTACAGATGCAGAATCCATTACTTGTCTTTTCAGCAAAGCAAGTGCAGTTGAAAGTTGGCTATGGCACAAGAAGCTGTCCCATTTGAATTTCAAGACAATGAATAATCTAGTCAAAAAGGACTTAGTTAGAGGAATGCCTCTAGTGGAATTCACAAGGGATGGACTGTGTGATGCTTGTCAGAACGGAAAGCAAAAGAAAGTATCATTCAGTAAGAAGCTTGAATCTGCAATTGATGAACCATTACAATTGCTACACATGGATCTTTTTGGACCAGTCAATGTATTGTCAATTTCAAGGAAAAGATATTGCCTAGTGATTGTTGATGATTTCTCTAAGTTTTCATGGGTCTATTTTCTTGGATCAAAGGATGAAGCTAGTGAAATCATTATCAATCATATCAAGCAAGTCAACAATCATCCTGATTTCAAAGTAAGGAATATTAGGAGTGATAATGGAACTGAGTTCAAGAATTCAACCATGAAGTTGTTCTGTGAAGAAAATGGGATCATGCATGAGTTCTCAGCTCCAAGGACTCCACAACAAAATGGTGTGGTAGAAAGGAAGAACAGATTACTAATTGAAGCTGCAAGGACAATGCTTGAAGAGTCAAAACTCCCAACTTACTTTTGGGCTGAGGCTGTTAACTATGCATGTTACACTCAGAATATTTCTCTAATCAATCAGGCAAAAGGCATGACTCCCTATCAATTATTCAAGAGAAGAAAACCAACTTTAAACTTTTTGCATGTCTTTGGTTGCAAATGTTACATCTTAAGGAATCAATCTGATCACAAAGGGAAGTTTGATGCAAAGGCTGATGAAGGATTATTTGTTGGCTATTCTACTGGAAAATCTTATAGGGTCTACAATCTAAGAACCAACATTGTCATGGAATCTGTGCATGTTGTGTTTGATGATAAAAAGATTGATGGACTAACAGATGAGGGACATCATGAAGGACTCAAATTTGACAACATTGAGATATATTGTGATGATAGTGAAGATGAGAATGATGAAGAAGGCATCTCAAGAAGAATTCAGAATCTGCCTTTGGATATTGCATAGAATGCTGCATCCGTTGAAAGTCATAATTCAGCTTCTGTTGAAAGAAGCAATGCAGTATCCGTTGAAAGACAAAGTGCATCATCCGTTGAAGTTCATAATGAAGCATCCGTTGATCACAGTCTGTAAACGGATAATCAATTTACTTCATCAGTTGATAGAGCTCCCAATTCCTTTTAAAGGATCAGCAACTCAGGGGGAGTTTCAACCAATCAACATTCTAGCTCACATCATGACAATACTGAGGCAACCTCATCTAGAGTTAATCTACCACCTCAAAGGAAATGGACCAAGAATCACCCTTTTGAACTGATCATTGGTGATGCTACATCTAAAGTACAAACTAGAAGGGCTACTCAAGATGAATGTCTGTATAGTAGTTTTCTATCACAGAAGGAACCTAAGAGAGTGGAAGAAGCTCTATTGGATCCAGATTGGATTTTAGCAATGCAAGAGGAGCTAAACCAATTTGAAAGGAACAAAGTATGGAAGTTGGTACCCAAGCCAAAGAACAAGAGTTCTATTGACACAAAATGGGTATTCAGAAACAAGATGGATGAAAATGGCATTGTCATAAGGAATAAAGCCAGATTGGTTGCTAAAGGCTATTCTCAACAAGAAGGAATAGATTTTGATGAAACATTTGCTCCAGTTGCCAGAATTGAGGCCATCAGAATCTTTCTAGCCTATGCAGCCCATGCGAATTTCAAAGTCTATCAAATGGATGTCAAGAGTGCATTTCTAAATGGGGAATTGGAGGAAAAAGTTTATGTAGGCCAACCCCCAGGATTTGAAGATCCAAACTTTCCAGACTATGTGTATTATCTGTTGAAAGCACTCTATGGACTAAAACAAGCACCTAGAGCCTGGTATGAAACTTTGTCAAAATTCCTTCTGGATAATCACTTCACAAGAGGTACTGTTGACAAAACTCTCTTCTTTAGAAATGTTAATGGCTCTAAAATACTTGTTCAAATTTATGTAGATGATATTATATTTGGATCTACTGATGATAAGCTTTGTAAAAAGTTTGCTAAGTTAATGCAAAGTAAATATGAAATGAGCATGATGGGAGAGCTAACTTATTTTCTTGGTTTACAAGTTAAACAAGTTAGTGGTGGAATTTTTATTAGTCAAACTAAATACATTTATGATCTTTTAAAGAAGTTTGACTTAATGGATTGTTCATCTGCAAAAACTCCCATGGCCACTACCACCAAGCTTGAATTAAACAAGGCTGAAAAGTCTGTGGATATTTCAAGTTATAGAGGCATGGTTGGCTCACTTTTATATTTAACTGCTAGTAGACCTGATATAATGTTTTCTACATGTCTCTGTGCTAGATTTCAAGCTGACCCTAAAGAATCTCACTTAGTGGCTATTAAAAGAATCTTCAGATATCTCAAAGGGACTCCAAATCTAGGAATTTGATACCCTAGAGAGTCTAGTTTTGATCTAATTGGCTACTCAGATGCAGATTATGCAGGCTGTAAAATAGACAGGAAAAGCACAACTGGCACCTGTCAATTTCTAGGGAACAAGCTTGTGTCATGGTTCAGCAAGAAGCAAAATTCTGTTTCTACATCAACAGCTGAAGCTGAGTACATTGTTGCTGGTAGTTGCTGTGCACAGATACTATGGATGAGGAATCAACTATTTGACTATGGTTTGACTGTTAACAAAATTCCAATATTCTGTGACAACACAAGTGCCATTGCCATTACTGAAAATCCAGTGCAGCATTCAAGAACCAAGCACATTGATATCAAGTACCACTTCATTAGGGAACATGTGATGAAAGGCACAGTGGAACTTCATTTTGTTCCAAGTGAAAAGCAGATTGCAGACATATTTACCAAGCCACTTGATGAATCAACATTCACAAGATTAGTAAGTGAGCTAGGTATGCTTAATTATTCATAAATTTATGTCCTCTATATAATTTGCATTGAAGCCTGAAATGAATTTGCTGCAAGAACAAAGTTGGCTTTAAGTAAGACCTATCTTATCAACGGATATTCCCTATCCTTTGAAAGCCAAAATTGTTCTATCAACGGATGTTCATTATCCGTTGAAAGACAAATACATTTCTGGTAATTTTATCCCTCAACGGATAAATTACTGTTGGTCATCAACGGATAACTATTTACCTTATCCGTTGAAGTGTCACATCAGTTATTTTCAGTAAGTCACAGTCGTTGATTTCTTTACTTAACCGTTGATACAGATATACACTGTTGTATGTATTTGTTTTAAAGGCAGTTTAGAATTTCTACAGTTTTATTTATTCTTGAACGGCTGTAATTTACTTAAAAGTATCATTTTATTTACGTTTTAATTCAAGAAAGTATAAAAGCCCATTGAACTCTTATTTTCACTTTACGCTTTCTTGCAATTTTCATTCTCCTTCTCTCCCAAAATTCTCAAGTTTTTCTCTGCAACCTCTACTCACAACAATGGCACCAGTAGTCAAAATTATGTCTCAAAAGGATTTGTTTATGAAAAGAATAATTTCGTAGCCTTGGTTGAAAAGAATGAAGCCCATTCTGATTATCACAAGATGATGGACTTCATCAAAAACTGCAAACTGAGCTATGCAATGCTGGAAGCCCCAACCATCTACTGTGAGGTGATTGAGGAGATTTGGACAACTGCAGAGTTCAACTCCACATATATGACTATTGCCTTCTCTCTCAAAGGTAAGGATTATTGCATTAACTGTGATGGTATACAGTCTTGCTTTAAGTTGCCTGAGAATAATGCCATAACACCACACACTGATAAAGATGTATCTGCTATGTTAGATTCCATAAGCTATGCTTTTGATTCTGCTAGTTTAGGTAGCATTAGAAGGAAAGGCCTTAGGAAAGAATGGAGTTTTCTTGGAGATGCCTTTATTAAGGTTTTCTCTGGGAAGATTAGCAATTTTGATGCCATAACTTCATCGCTTGTTAATATGCTTTATATGCTAGTTTCTGATAGGTACTTTAATTTTAGCAACTGTGTCATGCTTGAATTAGGTTCCAGATTAGGTAACAAAGCTAATAGACCACATAACATCTACTATGCTAGATTCTTTATGTTATTGGCTAACCATGTTGCTGAAGGATTGGTCATATCAAATGAGAATAATAAACTCAAATGCTGGGCACAAGAGAAAAGGGTCCTTGCAGACCTTGTGAGAATGAACCTCAACAGCCAGGTGCCATTGGTATATTTGCCAATCATGAATGCACCACAAGTAAGTGAGGTAAACACTTCTATAACTCCTACTATTTCCAACCCCATTGTTTCTTTGCCTTCTAGTGTGGCCATGGAATCTGTGTCTTTGTCCAAACAGGTTCCTACCAAAGCCACCAAAACTAAAGTTTCAAAACTCAAGTCAAAGAAAACTACCTCTGTTGTTTCTCAAAAGACAACCATTGTAACAACTACCAAAAACCCTGAAGGGAGTGAACAGGGTGTGAGTGGTGAGGGGAGGGGTGAACATCAAGAAACCCCCAGGATAAGGTGGGAGAGGTGAGTGGTACCCAAGCTAGCCAAGCCACGGTCTCTCAAAAGACTGTGGTGGTTCAAAAGGAGTCTAACACATCCCTAGTTGCATCCTCCCAAAAGGATGTAACTATTGAAAATAGTCCCCAACCAGGGACACAGAACAAAAGAGGGAGGGACACTGAAGCCACGCATTCACCAATTAAAGCCATTTCAAGGAAGAAGAAGGCCAAGACCCTAGTTTCCACACAAGGGGCACACACAGCACAGATACATCCACCTGTATTTGAGCCTTCACAAATTCAGCTTGATGTGATTCCAGCAAATGTGGAGTCACAGCCCCATTCTCTCATAATAGAAACACACCAATCATCAAACTCTCCATCACCCTCTCTGGATGTGGATATGATATTCACATCAAGTCCTGATTCTCCCTCATTAAAACTCAGGGAGGAGCCCCACTCAAAACCTGATGATCATCATCTTTTAGATGGTTTGTTGGATCATCAGGCAATTCTTTCAGATATGGTTGAAGAATCTGTGTCACCTCACTTAAAATCAATTCACACAGATTCAACAATTATGTCACTTTCTATTTCAACATCTTTTCCTTCTTCAACGGATATCTCTCATCCGTTGACAAGTGGTTGTTCTTCAACGGATAAGCTTAACAGCAGTTATCCGTTGATACCATCAGTTTCCACTTCAACGGATACTCCCTATCCGTTGATGGTCTCTACACACTTAACAGAAACAATTCCAACTGTAGAGGACATGGTTACTGTACAATCACTTTTAGGTTTGAGGGAAGGGAGTGATCTTTTGAGTGAGAGGCTGGGTTGCTCCCAGGAAAAAGGAGAGGTTGAGAGTCACCATATGCATGTTATTTCTTCCAGCATGGCAAAAGTGAGTGAGAGGAGTGCCACCTTAGAAGGTGAGGGTGAGGGTGTGAGGGTGTGTGTGAGCCACGGGGAGCCCCTGATACAAGAACATAGAGAAAATGAGAGAAAGGCAGGTATAGAAGCTATAAGGGTGGATCCAGCCATTGCTAGTGAGTCAATGACAGTGGATGATGCAGAAAAGGAAAGACAATTTCAGCAACATTACAAAGCTGTAATTGATAACATTTCCTTGGATGCTGGCACTTTTACTCATCCTGTTTCATCCTATCAATTATTGGCTGCTCAGGGCAATGTGGAGGCAGAACAGACTTTAAACATTGTACACACTTCAGAATCTCTTCTCAGAGACAAAGCTGCTGTTAACAGGCTGCCTTCTCAAGCTGGTGAGCCATCTGAAGAATTTGGAGTAAATTCTAATGATGATGACTCTGATTCTTTGGATGAGAGCATGAACTTAGGGGGAGTAGCAGGCCCAAGTTCTATTCCAGATCTTCCTGAATGGGCATGGGCAAAAGCATCAACACCAGGAGAGTTTGGTGTCACTTTGGTCAGACAAGTTATGACAATTCAGAAGGCCCTTCAGGAGACTACAGATGCTGGTACCAAGGCACTAGTTCAAGCTCATCTGGAATCTCTGCATCTCTTGCAGTTGCAGTATTTCAAACAGAATCTAAGTGTGGATGAGCTCAAGCAGGACATTGCTGATCTGAAATCCTACAATGCTGAGAAGTTGGATTCAGTCATACCTTATGGTACTATGCAAGATTTGTTGGGGAGACTGAGGAAAGAATCTGATGCTGACAAGAGGCTGGCCAGATTGGAAACCAGAGTTCAGATCATTGAAGACTCTATGGTCACTATTCTTCAGAATCAACAAACTCAAACAAATCTACTCATGCAGCTGGCAAAAGCACAAGGCTTGACCCCTACCCTTGATGATAACAAAAAGGGGGAGAATAAAGGGGAAGGGGAAGGAGAGCCATCAACAACAGTTCAAATTTCTCAAGTGCTAGTTCCTGCCATCACCACTTCTCCAATTATTCAAATCAAAGGAAAGCTTGATGGAATTGATCTAATCCAGATAGCAACAGCTGAATTGCAAGTCAAAGAGCAAAGGAAGAAGATTGATGAAAAGATGTAACAAATATTTGGTTCTACAACTTCTCAATCACAATCTGTGAAGCACAGCACAAAAGTGGAATCAATTATTGTGGAGCTCAAGCCAGTAGGGAGGAATAAGGTTGGAGAGACCTCTTCCAAGAATCTGAAACCTATGGTTCTCAAGCCCAACAACAGATCCAATAAGGACTCTACAAAGAATCCTTTAAGCCTTGCTCAGATGAAAGGAGTGGATTTTCCTCTTCCAAAGCCTGATGAAGACAAGCTGTTGGGTAGAAGTATCACAAAGTTCAAAAAGACCATGGATGTGGCTGTAAGGAGGAACATGGCTATTATCTTCAGAGAGGGAAAGAGCATATGTGTGATGCAAGGACATCCCAAATTCTCAATAGCCAAGAGGGAAGAAACCAGAAGGTTGAAGGAAGAATCCAAACAGCTAAAGGCTGACAAAAGAGCACAAGCAAAGCTTGAAAAACAGCTAAAGTCAAGTCAGGCTGAAGAACAGAAAGAAATTGAAGACAAAAGTGAAGATGAAGCTATGGGGGACATGGTTGATACTGATATGGAAGAAAGAAGTATGGAAAGAGAAGAATGGCAGAAAGGAAACAGAAAGAAGGCCAATGCAAAGAGAAAGATGGTAGATGAGACTGAAGAAACCCAATCAATATCCAAACCACTACCTTCTATTCATGAACCCATTGTGCCTGACCCCTTCATAAATATTCATGGTGAAACAATCATTCCTAAGGAGGAACCAATTGATTGGGACACCATCAAATTGCCCACCTTTCTAACCTCTTCTCCACCATCAAAGAAGCAGAAAAGAATAATCAAATCAACACCCTCTAAAGCCTCAATCAAATTCACACAGAAGCCTAAGCCTAAGCCTCAAGCCTCTAAGGATGATTATGTTCACATTTGTGACATAAAAGAATTTTCAGACATTGAACTCTATCTGGATGAGCTGGAGGAAGTAAGGGGAATAGCTGCCTACAGACAGCTACCAGGAAGACTAGTGTTCAAATATAAAGGAAGTGGGGAAAGAACTTGGCCTCTCTACAGGATTATGAATGAAGGCTACTCTACCTTGGTTAGAGTCTACTCAGCCATACAAAGGGATTCTGGCTTTACCAGGACTGCCAAGACTGAGATTCTTAACAAGATTTCCAACATAAGGAAAACTTGGTGGGAGCCCAATGCCTTGCCTAGAACATGACTCATTCAAGAAAGAGGAATTACAGTTCACAAATCACCTCATTGGTTGATGCAGTTTAGAGACAACAAAGGAGTCAGAAGATTTTCAAAATTGAAGATCAGCTCAAGATTGCCAGTAATGAAACTCTCAAGGATATGCAATCTAAGTTGGACATCAATGAAGAAGATGAAGCTGAATTCTACAGATAACTTCAACTTCAAATAGAGGAGAATGACAGGAGGCTAGGAAAGAAAACAAGGAATCAAAGGAAAAGAAACTAATCTGCTCAGGCTAAAATAACACCCTTGGAAACAATGTAATTGTTCAATTCCATCTCAGCATACACATTTTTGCAGCACTTTTGAATTTCTGCTTTATTACAGTTTATATATTTGTCAAGTATTTTGTTATCATCAAGCTGAACCCATATTTGTGATGGTGTCATCAAGGTCTACCCCAGCATGTAGCCTCTCACCATCTAAATGAGGTGTCTGGGTGGTGAGCAAAGCTTCTTGAGCTAAGTCACTTGATTTTTGGTGCACTTGAGAAATGGAGTCAAGTGGAATTGGGATAGAATAAATATTGGATATAAGAAATTGTTGCTCAGTTGTGAGTGTTAGAAGCTCCCCCTGAATAGATGAGGGAGCTTCAAGAGATGTGCTCTCACAGTGAGTGCCTTCCTTATTTCTCCTACCATACACTTTAATTGCTTCTGGTGCAGGCTGTGCAGACTCACTCCTGGTTGTTTTTACAACTGCATCATGTTGGGAGGATGTAGAGGAAGATAGAGTGGTCAGCTCAGTTTGTTTACTTCTTTTGGATCTTTTGACCAGAGGTGGTACTCTTTCAGCTTTCTCCTCACCACTCTCATTTAACGCAGCTAGGTTTATTCCCATTTCTCTTCTTTTTACTGACCTCACCTTTTTGAGAAGATGAGATAGTTGGTTTCCTAGCTTTCTAAAGGTTGTGAAAGAATGGTTGCAGCTTGGGAAGATCCATGTTGGTGATCCTCGTGTTTGTACTTCCACAGGTTCAGGAATTATAGATGTACTAGATTGTGCATTTAATCTCATTCCATGCATATGATAAGGATAGGTCCTAAATCTTTCCAACATAAATGGAGTAATTTTCAGACTTACATTGACCTTATTCTTTGTAGTAAGTGAGCCAAATATTATCTTGGACACTTGCTTACAATTGCCTATCTTAGTACTATCTATACCATTCAACAGATGTATGTCAGCCACTTTATTATTTAAAGTGGACATATTAAATCTAGGAAAGAATATTTCCTTACCTCTAGCTGTTAGGGGCATAACCAACCTGGTTGCAAGTTCTTCCAGGATCAGTAGACCAACATCCAGGTGTCTGTTGTGGGCAATTGAATACACCGGCTTTTGCACAATACTTGAGATATTGTCATATCCAGTTCTTCTGCAAGTAAAGGCCCTTACTACAGAGTCAAAGATGAATGACCACTCATTCCTTAGATTGGTTCTGTTTAAGCTTGGCAGGTTGATTCTCCCAGCATAATTGATGAAGTCCATAAACTCAGTCAGCTCATCAGGAGTTGGTACCTCCACCAGATTCTCAGTTGGCAGCCCCAAAGCTCTATTCACATCTTGATCATTGAATTCTATTTGTTGAATAATTAAGGTTGTGTATATGAATTTTACCTCTTTGTATATAATAGATCTGGATAAGTTCTTTTCTGGTTTTTTAATTCGAAGATGTCGGCAATTGTTTAGACCTGTTTATGCACCATGAGGATATTTGTATCATTTTTTTATCTGTATTATATGCTTGTATTGTTGCTTTACTTGAGTTGTTTATGTAAAGATTAATGTATCATTTTACTTGGAAACATAATATAATATAATTTTTTTTGTTGAATGAGCTGTGAGTCTGAATTGGCCTCTTTGAATGTGAGATATCTTTTGTTTTCTGATGGTCAGTTTGTGAAAAGTTCTAGAATTGTGTCATTATTGTTGCTAGTTTACGTATGTCCACTTTTGTAAACACAAATGATCAGATAAGTAGATCTAAAACTAAAGTAACAATAATTATAACTATATTTGCTAGTATTTTTAAATGATTGGTAATGAATGTCGATATTTGAACCTATAGAACACTATATTAGCTATGGTTCAAGTTATTGTATTTCTTTCTTCAAGTCATTCAGGTAATTGAGGGTTAAAATACTGAAGTTCCTTACCTATCATCTTAAAGTTCTACAAACTAATTTCTAATTTTTGTTAATTTAGTTTTACCCCTACTCATCTGAGTTATAATTACAAATATTGGCATAAATAAACGAGTAACGAGTACATGCATGGATAATAATGACACTAGACCGGAACATTTCACGAACTGATCATCAAAATGAACGAAATACGAAAAAGGTACACATTCAGTTATCAATTTGGGAGTCTAACATTGGTAAGAGAATAGTCAGGACATAGATGTAACCCAATAAAGCTTCCTTATATTAATGTAATTTAACTATGTTCTTACATATGATGATTTTTTTAACTAATAAATAAGATCTTGTATAATTTTCTTTTCTTGTTATCTACAATCTGTTATGCAATTATTAGAAAATGAGGATGGTAGAGATCTTGGAATGGCTTTCATTGTGAGCACTGTTTCTATGAAGAATGAAGATGGTGGAGATCTTGGAACCGCTGCCATTGTGAGCACTGATTCTATGGAGAACGAGGAGAGTATTCTATTTGTTAAGAATTCTCCCTTGTGGAAAAGTATCTGTTCTAGTAAAGCATATAGGAAGATGAAATGTAAGCCGCACTTTCATCCGTTGAAGGAACAGGAAGAAGTAATTCGCGAGGGATCGGCAATTGGTCTTGTGGTAAATTGCATTAATCTCATGGAAGGCGCTTCAAAACTATATTCCTCTTGTGACATCACTTCCATTGAAACTATTTTGAAAACTCTTGATATATTCAAACCTCATGGGTTTGATGTTGATAAAGTTGAAGCAGCTCTGACCCAACTAAAGTTGAAGAAGCAAAAACTCGAGGACCTGCAGAAAGACTACAAGGAAAGTGGAAAGTGAGATATCAAACATTGTTGAAGAAGATCCTCAACATGTTTATCACCGTGTTTTTCTTCTTCGACAATGTTTGATATCTTGCTTTTAATTTTCCTTCTAGTCTTCTGCAGTTCCTCAAGTTTTTGCTTCTTCAACTTTAGCTGGGTTAGAGCTGCTTCAACTTTATCAACATAAAACCCATGAGGTTTGAATATATTAGGAGTTTTCAAGAGAGTTTTAGTGGAAGTGATATCACAAAGGACTGCAGTTTTGAAGTACGTTCCACAAGATTAATTAAATTTACCACTAAGACCAATTGTCGATCCCTCGCAAAGTACTTCTTTATGTTCCTTCAAAAGATAGAATTGCGGCTTACGTTTCATCTTCCTATATGCTTCACTAGAACAAATACTTTTCCACAAGGGAGAATGCTTAACAAATGGAACACTCTCCTCATTCCCCATAAAATCAGTGCTCACAACGGCAGTTGTTCCAAAATCTCCACCATCTTCATTCTCCATAGAAACAGTGCTCAAAATGGAAATCATTCCAAGATCTTCACCATCCTTATTCTCCATAACCACAAAATAGAAAGTAGATAACAAGAAAAGAAAATTATACCAGATCTTATTTATTAGTTCAAAACAGCATCAGATGTGAGAACATTGTTAAATTGAATTAATATAAGGAAGCTTTATTGGGTTACATTTATGTCCGGACTAATCTCTTACCAATATTAAACTCCCATTTATTACTAAGTGTGTAACATTTTCATATTTATTTCTTTTTGATGATCAGTTCGTGAAAGGTTCCGATTTAGTGTCATTGTTATCCATGTATGTACTCGTTACTCATTTATTTATGTCAATATTTATAATTACAACTCAGATAAGTAGGGGTAAACTAAGTTAACAACAATTAAAAATTAGTTTGTGGCACTTTAAGATGATAGGTAAGGAACTTCGGTATTTAAACTCTAAATTACCTAAACGAGTTGAAGAAAGAAATACAATAACTTGAACCATAGCTAATTTAGGGTTCAATAGTTTCAAATAATGACATTCATTACCAATCATTTTAAAATACTAACAAAACTAGTTACAATCGTTTTTACTTCAGTTTTATCCCTACATATTTGATCATTTGTGTTTACAAAAAATGAAAAAAAAAAGTAAACCAACAACCATAATAACACAATACTAGAACTTTTCACAAACCGACCATCAGAAAACAAAAGATATCTCACATTTAAATAGGTCAGTTCAGATTCACAGCTCATTCAGCAAAAAATAAATTACATTATATTATATTTCCAAGTAAAATGATACATTAATATTTACATATGTAGCTCAGGTAAAGCAACATACAAGCATATAAAATAGATCAATAAATGATACAAATATCCTCATGGTACATAAACTGATCTAAACAATTGCCCACATCTCCTAATAAAAAAAACCAGAAAAAAACTTATCCAAATCTATCATATACAGAGAGGTAAGATTCATATAAACAACCTTAATAGTTCAACAAAAATAATATATCAAATTATATCTATAATTAAGATACAATCTTCACACAAGCAACTCAAGTAAAATGATAATAGAAGCTTGTACACCATAATTAATGATATAGATATATATTAAGTAACCAGTCATCTAAAACATTAAGGTAGTAGAGGATAAACAAGTTGAAACAAAGATAGATACTTGCATCTTAAATTTATGCAAACTAAACAAGAAAATTTCAGATTTATCACATACAAAGGGATAAAATACATATACACTGCTCCTTATTTCAACAAAAGAAATGTTTATCAAATTATATTTATAAATTATAGGATTTAATCTTTACATGAGTACTCAAGTAAAACGACAACAAAAGCTTGTAAAACTGAATAAATGATATAAATATATGTTAAGTAATCGGTCCCTCAAAAATATTATAATAGAGGAGAAACAGGTTGAAAGAAACAGAAACTTGTACAACAAAATAAATGATATAGATATATGTTACGTGACCGATCCTCTAAAGCACACATTAAGGTAGTAGAAGAAAAAGAGTTGGAAACAAAGATACAAAGATAAATGCCAATATTTTAAAATTACTCAAATGTAACAAGAGAATTTATGGATCTACCACATAGAAAGCTGTAAATTCATATACATAACTGATTCAATAAAAAAATATATCAAATTACAATTACAAGCTAAAATATACAATCTTAACCCAAGCAACTCAAGTAAAGCAACAAGAACAAAATAAATGATATAGATGTGGACATGGTGTTTATACAAGGCAAAATAAACATATCCCCTAATAAAATCACAAAAAGAACATAACCCACAAACACACAATAAAAAAATGAATAAAACCTTGAGAAATTACCGGAATGGAGTGAAATGACCAAGATTTCCCTGCAACTTGATTCTTATAGATAAAGGGGGAGTGAAATGAAGGAATTATAGCTGTTTATTCCTTTGTATATAGATATAGATGTATGTATGTATTTGTATCTAATTTTTCTCGCACAGAGCAAGGTGGTGCAAGGGGGGCAAGATAGGGTTTTGATGAAAATGACGGAAAGTGCTATGGTATTTGTACTAGGTGGGCTAGTTAGGGTTTGGTCCATCTGGGCTTTAAGATAATTTGGATTTTGGGCTTTATGTTACATATTATTTGTTCAAATTTAAAAATAAGAGCCTGGATATATTTTTATTAATATCTAATATTGTTTAGAATCACAAATACTTAAACTATTGGATGTTTTTGGTGATAACTCATAATATATTTAGTTGTGTTTTTTTATTAGGTAAAAATATAACTCAAATGCACTTCACACCTTGTAATGGTTTTTCATATTTCAAAAGACACTTTTTTTCTTTTAAAAGCTAATTTTACCAAAGTTATTTGAAGATTAAGAATTTATTGCTTTAAAGATAAATATTAAATGAAATTTGTGTAGATGTTTTAAATTTTGTTGAATGATTTATTCAACTGAGACCTTAAATATTTTTTTGGATATTGGACATTTGGCTATATTTGATTTGGAATAAAACATTCATTGTAATAAGGTAAAAATTCATTTGAACGTATAATATCTTATCTTTTATCATCTATGTGATGAAAGGCGTATTTCATTGTGATTTAATATATTAAAATTTTGGTTATATTTTATTTTTAAAAAAAATTATAAAGATATGAATAATGAACTTATTTAGATTACAAGTAAATTCATATTATTCTGGTTGTATGCTCATATATTACGATTTGGAATTAAGTAGAATTCTACCCACCACATTAGTAGAGTTTGTAGCCGATGTGATAAGATAACACAATTCTGAACTATTATAAAAATACTGAATTCACCAAAAAAAATTCATTTCTATAATGAATCTAACGGGCTTTCGGAACTCGAGATAAATCAGTAGTCGGTGTAAAGCAGTTAATGAGCATACTTGGCAACAAACTTCTGGTTCGTAAGATGGTTTAACAATATTACTCGCTATCAATGCACTTTATAATGGGCTTATAGTACTACGGGCTTAACAAGCTTGCGGAAATCAAAACTAATCGTTGGTCGACATTATCGGCTCAACGGGTACACTTAGTATTGATAGTAGCCCGGTTCTTACATTTTTGGGGACTTTGATGAAATAACAAATTAGGGCCCATTTTTAAAAAAAAATGCTACCATCTTATTTAGAATAATTTAATATTTAGGCAAGAAAATTACAAAAAATAAAGTTCTAAAATTTTTTACCATTTGACGCATAATCTAATGATTTATAAAAAATGGGTTGTACTATTTTCCAAATTTTCAAAATCAGTAGCGATGGACTATTCGAGCGTACTTATCTTTATTTAAATTTAAAAAGAAACACGTTATCATATTCAATTGGTGTTCAAAATTTGTAGGAGGTTTAATTTTTAATACTTGCTTAATTTCTTGAAAAATATTAAATTTTACTAATATGTTTAACCATAACGGGTGATAATTTTGAGAATAAAAAGAGTTTGAATTTGAGAATAGAACGGAAATAAGTGAAAATGATTTAATTTTTGTTAAAATTAGAAGTATCAAGTGTATAATAGAGTGAATTTATTTTTCTTTCAATCTCTAAAATAGAACAATAATGAAATCTAAAAAAATATGAGCCCCCTTCTAAGTCGGGGCCTAGGCGGTTACACCTTTAAATTAGCCTCAAAAACGGGTCTGATCAACGTACTTTGAGCTCGTACTGTTTACTTGGCACCAACAAAATTTTTTAATGGGCTTATTAAAATCTATAAAAACATACTTTTATTAGAATATATTATTATACATAATAATATGATATTATAATATCAATATTACCAGTCTTATATCTCAAATAATATAAATATATTTATTAAAATATAAATAAAATTATAAATATAAAAATAAACTCGTGCATCGTACAAGGGGTTGTTGGCCAGTATTTATAGTTAGTGGGACTAACATCAGCAAGACTTTCAACTCGAGCTGTTCAAAACAGGCTTTTAATTATGGAAAAGGGTAGTAATAAATTTTTAAGGATCGACATCCGCATTATCAACAGAGAAGAAAGAGAAACACTCTAAAAAAGAACGATTCGTTAGATGTATTGAACGTGAAAGTTATTAGATCAAATTATACTAGTACAAACTACGTAAATGAATGTTATTACATAGGTATATATTTTGATTTTGTAATTAGTGTGCGTCACTTTTATAAGAAATGTCACTTAATAAAAGAAATTCATTTGTTAAACGACCTACAATTACACACATTTATGTATCTATATTTTTTATATTATAATTAGTGTTAGCGACTTTTACAATAAATGTCAACTTAACAGAATAAATTCATTTGTATGACGATCTATAGTTACTATATACAAAAGGTGGATACGTGATTGACATACTTTTTGCTAAGCCACTTTTTCACTTTATTATTAAATTAGTTATTTCGAGTTATGATTAATAAATCATATATATATATATATTTTGCATTTTTATTTTTATTTTTATTTTTCAACCTCTCGGATATATTTTGACGCTCACATTTATGAGTGGCGCTAAAAACAAATTACACGATTGCGAGGAACTTATAAATTCATCTATATTTAGTTTAGATTTTAAAATTTCATTGTAATACGGTGAAAATTCTGTGAATCGGGCAATATCTTATCTCTAACAATTTGGGCGATAAAATGTGTATTCCGTGATGATTTAATATTTTGAATTTTGATTGTATTTAGTTTGAAGTTTTTTAAAATATTCTTAAGAATATCATGGGCTTATTTCGATTACAAGTAATATATACGGATATATGATCTTCTTCCAGATAGAATCCTTAGGCTTGATACTGTTTTAGGAAAAAGACTCCGGTCTGCTCCTTTGCATTTTTACAGACTTTAAGTGTTACAAGTACAGAATACAAATTTAGATAACAATACAACTAACTTAGGGTTGGCCCCAAGCTTAACTGATTACTGAAAATAACTATTCATTAATCTTCCACTCAGATCATAGATGCTAATGACATTTTTAGCTCCAGTAATCTTTGACATCATCTATTATATATTACAATCTCCCTCATCTTGTTCATTATGAAATTATGCACAAGTTCTGGTTGATGATGTTAAAACTTTATCTAAATGCAGAACCCAATTTTCCCATCTGATCTTCTTTTATGAGTTGCATTTAGATTTATTCTTCCTTTTCCCCCTATGAAGAAAAGAATATTATTATCTGGAAATATCCATTAGCTGTTTTGGCATTTAGATATATTCTCCCCCTTTTTGATATTATCTTCAGGAAGAAAGATCCAGCTTGATGCACATTGTTCAAGCTTTTGTCAATGTTTATTTAGAACACTATCAACAGCTTCAAGCTTTAGTGAAGTCTGTAGTGATGAGTTTATCAAGTAGAATAGAATAGGAAATACCTAAGCTCTCTGTTCTTTTGAATAAGTAGTCTCACTACTTCTCACTGCACTATCCTCATGACTTTTAAGAGTCAGAGTAACCTCATAAGGATTGCTAAATCCAGACACTCATCTACCTCTCCTTTTGCCAGGAAGGATCCTGCCTCTCTTATTTTCTGTGATTCTCTCAATCTTTTCTCACATTCTCATATGAAAGGCTCAATTATTGTTTATCCTACAGAAATAAGAGGTGGCATGGGAAGAGTTAATATGTGATCATATGATTAGGGGAAATCCATATAGGTCTAATCATACTCATTTCACCAGAATAGTGAGTGCATAAGCATCTGTGACTGGGGTCACAGTTTGACTCACAGATTGCTCTATGGTTATGACAGTGTGTTGTCCTCCACTTGTAGTGGGAACCTCCAATTGAATTGGAGGGGATTTGACTGGGTTATTGTCATGTGCACCAGCCTCAAACCCTTATGTGTCTTGCAATACACTGGCACTTGAATGTGCTAAGCTTGCCTCCCCTATGACAGGATCATGGGCAATTGTACTCCTAGCTTCAACTACAGAGGCAATTTCTGCTAGGGTTATGAGGGGAGTTGTTCCTTCATGAGGAACCTCCAATTAAATTGGAGAGAATTTAGATAGCTCCCCCTCAGGAGTACTATCCTCAAACCTTTCAGTCTGTGAGGACTGTTTTGCACATTAAGGTGCATTAGAGATATCCATGGGGTCTTCTGTAAAGACTGATGAACCCCCCATATTTGTGATGGTGTCATCAAGGTCTACCCCAGCATGTAGCCTCTCACCATCTAAATGAGGTGTCTGGGTGGTGAGCAAAGCTTCTTGAGCTAAGTCACTTGATTTTTGGTGCACTTGAGAAATGGAGTCAAGTGGAATTGGGATAGAATAAATATTGGATATAAGAAATTGTTGCTCAGTTGTGAGTGTTAGAAGCTCCCCCTGAATAGATGAGGGAGCTTCAAGAGATGTGCTCTCACAGTGAGTGTCTTCCTTGTTTCTCCTACCATACACTTTAATTGCTTCTGGTGCAGGCTGTGCAGACTCACTCCTGGTTGTTTTTACAACTGCATCATGTTGGGAGGATGTAGAGGAAGATAGAGTGGTCAGCTCAGTTTGTTTACTTCTTTTGGATCTTTTGACCAGAGGTGGTACTCTTTCAGCTTTCTCCTCACCACTCTCATTTAACGCAGCTAGGTTTATCCCATTTCTCTTCTTTTTACTGACCTCACCTTTTTGAGAAGATGAGATAGTTGGTTTCCTAGCTTCTAAAGGTTGTGAAAGAATGGTTGCAGCTTGGGAAGATCCATGTTGGTGATCCTGTGTTTGTACTTCCACAGGTTCAGGAATTATAGATGTACTAGATTGTGCATTTAATCTCATTCCATGCATATGATAAGGATAGGTCCTAAATCTTTCCAACATAAATGGAGTAATTTTCAGACTTACATTGACCTTATTCTTTGTAGTAAGTGAGCCAAATATTATCTTGGACACTTGCTTACAATTGCCTATCTTAGTACTATCTATACCATTCAACAGATGTATGTCAGCCACTTTATTATTTAAAGTGGACATATTAAATCTAGGAAAGAATATTTCCTTACCTCTAGCTGTTAGGGGCATAACCAACCTGGTTGCAAGTTCTTCCAGGATCAGTAGACCAACATCCAGGTGTCTGTTGTGGGCAATTGAATACACCGGCTTTTGCACAATACTTGAGATATTGTCATATCCAGCTCTTCTGCAAGTAAAGGCCCTTACTACAGAGTCAAAGATGAATGACCACTCATTCCTTAGATTGGTTCTGTTTAAGCTTGGCAGGTTGATTCTCCCAGCATAATTGATGAAGTCCATAAACTCAGTCAGCTCATCAGGAGTTGGTACCTCCACCAGATTCTCAGTTGGCAGCCCCAAAGCTCTATTCACATCTTGATCATTGAATTCTATTTGTTGAATAATTAAGGTTGTGTATATGAATTTTACCTCTTTGTATATAATAGATCTGGATAAGTTCTTTTCTGGTTTTTTTAATTCGAAGATAGTCGGCAATTGTTTAGACCTGTTTATGCACCATGAGGATATTTGTATCATTTTTTTATCTGTATTATATGCTTGTATTGTTGCTTTACTTGAGTTGTTTATGTAAAGATTAATGTATCATTTTACTTGGAAACATAATATAATATAATTTTTTTTGTTGAATGAGCTGTGAGTCTGAATTGGTCCTCTTTGAATGTGAGATATCTTTTGTTTTCTGATGGTCAGTTTGTGAAAAGTTCTAGAATTGTGTCATTATTGTTGCTAGTTTACGTATGTCCACTTTTGTAAACACAAATGATCAGATAAGTAGATCTAAAACTAAAGTAACAATAATTATAACTATATTTGCTAGTATTTTTAAATGATTGGTAATGAATGTCGATATTTGAACCTATAGAACACTATATTAGCTATGGTTCAAGTTATTGTATTTCTTTCTTCAAGTCATTCAGGTAATTGAGGGTTAAAATACTGAAGTTCCTTACCTATCATCTTAAAGTTCTACAAACTAATTTCTAATTTTTGTTAATTTAGTTTTACCCCTACTCATCTGAGTTATAATTACAAATATTGGCATAAATAAACGAGTAACGAGTACATGCATGGATAATAATGACACTAGACCGGAACATTTCATGAACCTGATCATCAAAATGAACGAAATACGAAAAAGGTACACATTCAGTTATCAATTTGGGAGTCTAACATTGGTAAGAGAATAGTCAGGACATAGATGTAAACCAATAAAGCTTCCTTATATTAATGTAATTTAACTATGTTCTTACATATGATGATTTTTTTAACTAATAAATAAGATCTTGTATAATTTTCTTTTCTTGTTATCTACAATCTGTTATGCAATTATAGAAAATGAGGATGGGAGAGATCTTGGAATGGCTTTCATTGTGAGCACTGTTTCTATGAAGAATGAAGATGGTGGAGATCTTGGAACCGCTGCCATTGTGAGCACTGATTCTATGGAGAACGAGGAGAGTATTCTATTTGTTAAGAATTCTCCCTTGTGGAAAAGTATCTGTTCTAGTAAAGCATATAGGAAGATGAAATGTAAGCCGCACTTTCATCCGTTGAAGGAACAGGAAGAAGTAATTCGCGAGGGATCGGCAATTGGTCTTGTGGTAAATTGCATTAATCTCATGGAAGGCGCTTCAAAACTATATTCCTCTTGTGACATCACTTCCATTGAAACTATTTTGAAAACTCTTGATATATTCAAACCTCATGGGTTTGATGTTGATAAAGTTGAAGCAGCTCTGACCCAACTAAAGTTGAAGAAGCAAAAACTCGAGGACCTGCAGAAAGACTACAAGGAAAGTGGAAAGTGAGATATCAAACATTGTTGAAGAAGATCCTCAACATGTTTATCACCGTGTTTTTCTTCTTCGACAATGTTTGATATCTTGCTTTTAATTTTCCTTCTAGTCTTTTGCAGTTCCTCAAGTTTTTGCTTCTTCAACTTTAGCTGGGTTACAGCTGCTTCAACTTTATCAACATCAAACCCATGAGGTTTGAATATATTAGGAGTTTTCAAGAGAGTTTCAGTGGAAGTGATATCACAAAGGACTGCAGTTTTGAAGTACGTTCCACAAGATTAATTAAATTTACCACAAGACCAATTGTCGATCCCTCGCAAAGTACTTCTTTATGTTCCTTCAAAAGATAGAATCGCGGCTTACGTTTCATCTTCCTATATGCTTCACTAGAACAAATACTTTTCTACAAGGGAGAATGCTTAACAAATGGAACACTCTCCTCATTCCCCATAAAATCAGTGCTCACAACGGCAGTTGTTCCAAAATCTCCACCATCTTCATTCTCCATAGAAACAGTGCTCAAAATGGAAATCATTCCAAGATCTTCACCATCCTTATTCTCCATAACCACAAAATAGAAAGTAGATAACAAGAAAAGAAAATTATACCAGATCTTATTTATTAGTTCAAAACAGCATCAGATGTGAGAACATTGTTAAATTGAATTAATATAAGGAAGCTTTATTGGGTTACATTTATGTCCGGACTAATCTCTTACCAATATTAAACTCCCATTTATTACTAAGTGTGTAACATTTTCATATTTATTTCTTTTTGATGATCAGTTCGTGAAAGGTTCCGATTTAGTGTCATTGTTATCCATGTATGTACTCGTTACTCATTTATTTATGTCAATATTTATAATTACAACTCAGATAAGTAGGGGTAAACTAAGTTAACAACAATTAAAAATTAGTTTGTGGCACTTTAAGATGATAGGTAAGGAACTTCGGTATTTAAACTCTAAATTACCTAAACGAGTTGAAGAAAGAAATACAATAACTTGAACCATAGCTAATTTAGGGTTCAATAGTTTCAAATAATGACATTCATTACCAATCATTTTAAAATACTAACAAAACTAGTTACAATCAGTTTTTACTTCAGTTTTATCCCTACATATTTGATCATTTGTGTTTACAAAAAATGAAAAAAAAAAAGTAAACCAACAACCATAATAACACAATACTAGAACTTTTCACAAACCGACCATCAGAAAACAAAAGATATCTCACATTTAAATAGGTCAGTTCAGATTCACAGCTCATTCAGCAAAAAATAAATTACATTATATTATATTTCCAAGTAAAATGATACATTAATATTTACATATGTAGCTCAGGTAAAGCAACATACAAGCATATAAAATAGATCAATAAATGATACAAATATCCTCATGGTACATAAACTGATCTAAACAATTGCCCACATCTCCTAATAAAAAAAACCAGAAAAAAACTTATCCAAATCTATCATATACAGAGAGGTAAGATTCATATAAACAACCTTAATAGTTCAACAAAAATAATATATCAAATTATATCTATAATTAAGATACAATCTTCACACAAGCAACTCAAGTAAAACGATAATAGAAGCTTGTACACCATAATTAATGATATAGATATATATTAAGTAACCAGTCATCTAAAACATTAAGGTAGTAGAGGATAAACAAGTTGAAACAAAGATAGATACTTGCATCTTAAATTTATGCAAACTAAACAAGAAAATTTCAGATTTATCACATACAAAGGGATAAAATACATATACACTGCTCCTTATTTCAACAAAAGAAATGTTTATCAAATTATATTTATAAATTATAGGATTTAATCTTTACATGAGTACTCAAGTAAAACGACAACAAAA